>NC_031775.1:28127372-28279659 GCF_001522545.3 Parus major | reverse complement strand
GGTCCAGCACAGAGCTCCAGGGTCCAGCACAGAGCCCCAGGGTCCAGCACAGAGCTCCAGGGTCCACCACAGAGCCCCAGGGTCCAGCACAGAGCCCCAGGGTCCATCATGGAGCCCCAGGGTCCAGCACAGAACCCCGGGGTCCAGCACAGAGCTGGAACCAGTTAAGCAGCTGTACCTCGGGGTACCTGAAATTAGGCCCATAAGGGCAGGCCTCAAGAAATGTTTTAGAAAAGAGCAGCGACATTCTCAAAAGAGCCAGGATGTCAAAATTCACTTTTGAAAATCTCCCCAGGAATCCCATCTATCTGCCTTTTTAGTCACTTTGAAGGTTGGTGATTAAATCCATACTTACAGTGTGATTCTCCCACACATGGGGAGCAATGGGAGCTTTGTCATCACCACTAATGGGGACAGGATTGTGAGGAAAGAAATATGCAAGGAGTACGTGAGGGGGAAATAACAGGCTTGAAAATCATCAAATGAAAGAGCCAGGGGAGTTTTTAATTTTTGTTCATGTTTTAATTACTGAAAATGATAGAAGCACTTTGCCATTTTTTAAAATGGTTACGTTTTAAAATGTCTAGGGTTGTTTGTTTGTTTCTTTTGGGAATGCCTTACAATAACCAAGAGATATAAATCAACCCATGGTTTTGCTTTGCTTTTCTTCTGCAGCCACAGCTTAAACAACCAAACAGCAGGGCAGCTTCTCAGCAGCCTGGATCTACCCCGAGTGCTCTGGGAAGGCTGGTGCTCAGCCCACAGGCTGCTTTGCCCTGGTGGAGTTCTCTCACAACCTTCTGCGTGCCCACAAAGCTTAAGGAGGCTGATTTCTTTTTGCCAAACTTTTGAGACCTTTCCTGCCTTGGTTCAAAGAAGGAGGGGTGCTTAAAGTTAAAGGACAGCCCAGTTTTTGTGATTATTCTGGTACTTTAGCAACTCCATAAGACTCAGCTATAAAATGTATCAGGTCATGCGCTCAAATCTTTTTCCATTTTCATATCTCTCTGCACCTTCCCTCTTCCCTATCCTATAAAAGCATCAGATTTGTCTGCTTCTCTCTCTTTTGGGCCCAGTGTCCCAAATCCCCAGGGAAGGAAGCCCATGGAGCCATCCCAAACCTCACCAAAGCAGCTGCCCTGGGTACTGGTGCAGCTGTGCTGGGTGGGAGGCTGCTGTGGGCCAGATGCTTCAGGGACACTTGGAGTTTGGGACAAAATCCTCTAGGATGCCACAGTTTTCTAGCCTCTCCTGTTCACAGGGACTGCCAGTCTGGTTTCTCTCAAGGCTCCTCAAAAATGGTTTTGCTCCAACAACCAACCAACGAGCTCTCAGGTGGGAACATCCACATCATTCCCCAAGGATCATTGAGGAGGGCCAAAGCCTCCTATGGCTGGACTCTTCATTCATTCCTTTCTTTTTAAAATATTCTCTCTATCAATAAACCACGCTGGATGGGCAAACAACCCCCTGGCATTGCTGACCAGTGGTGTGTGACGCTGCACGCTGCAAAGCCCTGTGCTTCACACCATGGGGCAAGAGCAAATGGCCAGAGGAAGCCAAGGCAGGAGCAGGTCACGGCTCCCTGGGCAGCTGAGCTCCTGGAGGAGCTTCCTGCTGTCAGGTCTGCAGGAGTCAGCCTGCCTGCTCCCTCCTCCAGTGTTTCAGCTCTCTGTTTTGCAGAACTGCAGAATTTCTGTAGAATGTGAATAGTAGCTCCTCTGTGTCTCACAAGCATACTGTGAGGATAAATGTATTAAAGATGTGCAGAAGTCAGAGTCCACATCAGGGCAAAAAATCTTAGGGAAGATAAATATGCCTGTAGACACCAAGTAGTCTATTTCTTTGATGCTTTAATGCTTTTATGGTCAATAAAGAAACCTTGAGTTTCACAAAGGCTGTCTGACAGTTCTAATATTAGCATCCTCACCACATCCTTGACGATGCCTGCTTGTATCTCTGTGTGATGCTGATGTTGTTGGTAACATTTTCATGTGCGATAAACCAAACTACAAACCTGGTTTTTGCTTGACAGTGAATTGGTCTACAAAAATGAAGCAAAAGACAGTTCAATCACTTGAAAATGTGAGGAGAGGAAGATTATATTAATATTTCTGTGTTACATGAAAAGATGTCTAAGTTGTTTCTTCATGGGAAGGATAATAACTTAGTAAAGGAGTAAATGTAATTCATCAGAAACAGCAGTGGATATTTGCATTTCCCTTGGCTTTATTTCAACCAAGTCAAGAGTTTTTTGTGATAAATTCAGTGAAAAGAGAGAGACAAGCTGCAGGGATGCTGTGCCAGGAGATGCAGTCCCAAGGCAGCTCCTGCTGGGAGCTGCTCCCACCCCATCACACATGGGAGCAGGAGTGCAACCTCGACCTGACAGAGGTTACAGACCCTCAGAGTGGCCAAATTCAGCTACATTGGGGCAGGAGAGATTGTGCCATCAATCACCTGCACCAGGGATGAAGTTAAGCTGCGTGTACAACTTCCCTTTTCTCCTTTCTTGCTCATGGAGTGTTACCCGCTCAGTCACAGCTGCCTCAAAGGAGGGTTTGTGTGGGTTCTTTTTTCTCTTTCCCTGGAACATTTGACTAAATCACATTTGCAGATATTTCAAATGTTTCATTCACGTGACACCTGAGCTTTATTTACTTTTGAA
Source organism: Parus major (assembly GCF_001522545.3). NCBI lineage: Eukaryota > Metazoa > Chordata > Aves > Passeriformes > Paridae > Parus > Parus major. The sequence continues at coordinate 28,276,991 of NC_031775.1, read as the reverse complement.
ATAAGTCATCTCATTAACAGAATTCATTATCCATTATTACTGTCATGTCATTCTCCTAATAAAAGGAATGACTGTAGAAGCATTCAGTGGCTTAGCTGGTAGCATAGTGAGCTATTATGCAGCAAACCTGCATTCACGCTGTACATTGGTATGCCAAGGCTGGCAGAGACTAGGAGCATCAATGAGGTAATAGTCTTAATCTCTGAGGGGAGGATTATGTTGTGCAGCACTGCAAATACCTCCTACTGTTAGCAGGATAATACTTCAGATGGAGCTATAAATTGTTCAACAAATAAGGACAGGTGCTGGGAAGAGGGTGAAAAAAACCCTGCAATGTTCCACCATTATCTCCAGATAAGAGGTGGAAAAAGTGTTGTTCTCACCGCTAAACTATTATCACTCTTTCTCCATTTAAATTACCAGCGTGGCATGGCCAGCCACTTAAAAGTGGAGTGCAGTGACAGTAGTTGGGTCTCTTCTTCCCAGAAATGCTATTTGCTTTTGTGACTGAACAAATGCTGGTTGTGGATGTGCATGGCACGAAGTGATCACGGGCAGGGTGCCCCAGGAACACCGTCCCACCCGAGTTCCCTTTTCCAGGCAGTCCCATGGCACATCTGAGCCTGGCCAGAATGCTCTTCACCCTTCTCCTGCTCAGCAGTTAGGATTCATTACTGCCCATGGCATCACAGTTTGTAGCTGTTCTCTTTACAGAGCCATGATTTATAGACCTGATGCTCTGATTTCACCTTAACTGACCCTTAACAGCAGATCCTAGAGTGAGAAAGATTTCCCATGTATCAGTGGCAATAAAAAAGTTGGCACACTTTCCAGACCATCTTTTGCAATAATAATATTGCAAAAGTGAATATCACAAAGCAGGGCAAATAGTATTATCCTCATTTTACAGAGGATAGATATGAGATAAACACTAGAAAGTATTTATTCAGTACTTTTGCTGAGGTAAACTTTGTCCTGTGGCCCCCTGGAAAACGCTGCTCTATCACAGAATAGCAGGAGAGCATTTAATGGCAATGTACAAATCAACACTTCGGGCTAAAATGTAACCAGAGGTTTGCTCCTAAAAAAATGTTACCTTATTCAGGTAGCAGTTATTTACCATGGTCCCTGCACCTGTCTCTGCTTTTGTCCTGCTGTTCCTTCCAATACTAGAAATTGCACTTGATCCAAAGCCTCATCCAGCCACACAAGAAAGCAGGGGTGGATTCTGAGTGGGAAGCAATGCTTTCAGTCTCCTAGGTTAGTTCTGGAGTCTAGCTGAGAAGTTTTGCTTTGGAGCAATGCAGCATTAATTTAATTTGCCTGGCTCACTTCTCAAGGAACAGAAGTCGATTTCCCTGCTTACCCAGCTGTAACTCAGGGACCTGCTCTTTGCCCAGACATCTCTTATGATGCAGTGAGGACCTTTTCACTCACCATGTAAAATACCTTTTGATTAGAAATGCCCAGAGAAACATTTCCAGGCCCCTGAAGCAATAATTTTTTTAATGGTTTTGCTCATGGAAAATTTCAGCATTTGCAAACACTGTCCTATTTTAGGATTACAGCAAATGAGGGAATATTAACCTTGCCCACCAGCTTGAAATTACTTTAAAAATTTTATCAAAGCTCAAATTTGTTCTGCCCTGAGAAGTGGGAAGAGAGACCTCTTTTGGGCAAATTCTTAGCAACATCTGATTTAAAAGAAGTTCAGACTGTGGGTCCAACTCTTTTCCCAGACATGCACATGCAAGCATTCAGTAATTCCCTCTGTATTAGTGGTTTTTCCTGTCTGTGGAACCAGTACAGACTAGTGGAGAATCAAGGACACAAAGTAGTGACAATACAACTAAACAGACTTGTCAACCAGAATCGATGGAACAAATGAAAATCTCTATGCACTTGTTTAATTTATTCATTTTTGAGTTATTCCTTCTGTAGGAAGTACATGTAAGGAGCTCCTGCTTTTCCTTGCAGAAGGGCTGACCTGCTGCTCATTGCAAAAAGATTTCATCCTTTCCATGTCTGCATCTCCCTTTCCATAAATTATGAGCTTTTTTCTCTCAGGTTTTTTCATCCTTCCCCACAGAAATGCCTGGTTTCATTTGCTAGAAAGTTAACCAGTTCTCATCACAGTTACAAAGACTGAGATAAAAAAGTCAGTCCCTCTCTAAACTCTTGCTCTGAAGGTTTGCTTTAACACCTACTCACAGCAGCTTGTCACAACACAACTCAAACCCAAGAGTTTTCTTCCAGAGGGAGCTTCAGCTGGGAATGGTGTGACTTTGTGGCCAAGCAGCCACTCCAGCATGATCTGACTCCATATTTTCTGTAGGATCTAGGGCTCTTTTTGACACAAAAGGGAACTTTTCCTAATCAGGGCTGCACCCTATTTGCACTTAGACCAGGTTAACCACTGCTGAAAGTGGTGTAAAGGTTTTAATGCTGATTGTAAACCTAAAGCCACCTTGGCAGAAGTGAGAGTGGGATTTGTAAATATATCAGCAGAGCAGCTTGTCTCTGGCTCCCCTGCAGCCAGGTATGAGAGATGCTCAGGGAAAAGCATGAGACACTTAAACTCTGACAATACATTAGCACAAAAAAATCCCAGTATCAAAATCCAAATACACACTGCTTTACCAGCACTGCAACCCAGTGAATCCAATTTGGTTGGTTTTCAGCGGTCTTTGGTAGAGTTTTTATCTTTCTGATATAAGTTACAGTGTTACTTAAAACCCCTTAGCAGTCAACTAAATGTCAAAAGATGAAAAAAAAAATTCCATCACCCTCTGCTTTATATAAAAATATATCAATTTAATAACTTGGTTTAAGGAAAAACAGAATGATCATGTTAAAATACTGCCAAATTTATAAACTTTGACAGTCCCACATACTGAGATGAACAGGAAAATTTATTTAATGAGAAATAAAATACATTTTCTCCCTGCTTTCACTGAAATAATAAAACAGACACATCTGTCCCAAATTTCTTTCAAGGAACAGAATGGCTGCTACTAACTAGAAAATAGTGTATTTCTGCTGGCTTACCTCAAGATAAATTTACAGCTTCACTGTAACAGTATCAGAATTCAAAATGTAATAAGTTCAAGTAGAATGAGATCAAACATTTCTGTCCACATTAACTCTTTGATGTCACAATTCAATATCTCCCAATGAAAGATGGGGATGTAAAATGCAGGAAAGTTTATGCAACTTCTTGCTGTTCTCAAAGTCGAAATATCTGCAGGGTCTGTTCCGTGGGGTTTGCACATTCCCGTAGGAATGTGAGCATGGTAGAAGGCTCCACTGCCACAGGAGTCACAGATTTATGTGATTTTTGGGACATGCAGATCTTATTGTTGGCACAGACCTCAGAGCCTCGTAGTCCAGTGGCTGTTTAGAGACACAAACCAACACCTCAGAGATAAAAAATGTCCCAGGCACACTTCAGTGCAAGATCTTTGTGCAGTCAGAGGGCTAACACATTTCCAAAGGATTTCAGGGAAAAGAATGGCTCTTTTGCCATCTTACCTCAGAGGAGGGATGGACCAAACAGTGCAGAAAATGGAAAACAATAATTGCAGCCGCACAGGAAAAAATGGTATATTTGTCAAGACAGAGAAGAGTCATCTTTGTCTATGACAGCAGGCAGAGTTATTACACCATGTGTCCCTAAATCTCCACAACAAGGGATTTATGCAATATCCCATATCAAATGGAAAACTTTCCTTTATGAATTTCTGCTGTTCTTCCAGACCAGATATTTCTTCTTGATCTAAAGCCACGGGTCCTCTCTGTTTCCTTTATGCTTCTCAGGTGGCACCAAGAGGATACCAAGAAAAAACAGCACAGAATTTTATTTATGAACTTAGAATCAGATCACACAAGCCAAACACTTTAGCAATTGTTTAGTTTCATGTGGCATTCCCACACACTGGTCCAATATTCTGGGAAACTGAACTTTGAGAAAAGTGTTCCCGGCAGAACACAGGCAAGGTGTGCCAAAAACCAGCTATGATGGTCAACCTTCCTAATGAGAACCAAGAAAGGCTTTACTGGGGGTAAATGAGAGTCAGCTAAAGAGGCTGTAGCTCCCCACCAGTGCTGCCTGATGAAGTCCTTGTTTGTGGGTTGATATGACACCGCTGCAGCTGTGCCCTGGCACACATTCAACTTGTGCTGGCCAGAGAGTGCTTTTCTGGTCTAGCCTGGAACAGTTCTGCAAACAAGGCAAGCTGTATGAGCAAAAATCACTTGATGCCAGTATAAGCTGGGTTTCCCTGAAAGCTTTTGCCAGTGTGAAGTGTTCTTAAAAACTGTAAAAATAAAAAACAAAAAATGTCACACCCTCGGCTGGCATTGGCTTGTGTGCAGACGTTTTAAAGATATATTTGGCTCAGGTTTGCTTTTGCTGGATAAGACTGCACCAATGTAATTGAAGAATGTTATGATAATAATAAATGTCACATTTATTAACATATTTAACTGCATTAATAAATGGGAAGCTGTCAAACTGGTGTTACCCTGAGCAAAGACCATAATAACACTAAGTGGTAACTCTTGGGGACTCTGTGAAAATGAGAATCTTTGATGGAGTTGTAAAGTCTGTAACTGAAAACCAAAGCAATATCTCTCTTACCTTTGTGAAGAGCAACTTTTAGATAGGGAAGATTACTTAGCAGAGTCCAGAACACACAATGAAAACAGGAAAGGAAAAATAAATAAGCTTGTACTATGACAGGTCGAGATCTCTGGATCCCCAAAGGCTATTCCTTTGCCAACAAAAGTGTTTTGCTGTCTGAGAAACAGACTGTGAACATCCTTGTCTATAAGTATCTAAGTAGAAAGTGATTTAGCCTGCCACAGTGAAATGAAACCTTCCATGAGAGAGTCCCAGAGGAAAAATTAGTTGCTCTGAATATACCTGCCTGGGACAAAGCATGTGTCCTCCAAGGGACAGACAAGTTAGACCCTGCATCTGCCCAAGGAGTGTGAAAAAAAATCCTCGAAAACTAAAATTAAAAAGTAATTACCTGAATAAGGGTCACAGAATTCATTACTTTGTAGATAGGGCTTGTTAGAACTAGAGAATATCAGGCAGACATGACTAGTATGATCTGCCACAAACCAACTAAACCACAGCTGTGTGTAAGAATGCACCATTTCATCTGCCTGGCTTTCAGAGCATTGTTAGTGCTGGAGAATAGCTCTGCTCAATGGCAGACAAGTGATGGCCTCACCTTCTGCATAACTGCACATAATGGGGACTGTAAACTGGGGAGACTAAACAGCTGAGAGCCAGAATGGACCATTTGCCCCATTGCACTTGCCAGCTGAGGTTTGGAGAGGGGAGGTTTTAAATATATTTTTGCACATTTTTTCCCATTCAATCAGAACTTTTTCCATAAATGCTTGCAGGTTAGAAAGACTTTTGGACCCTGACCAGACAAAGCTCTTGACTATTTGCAAGTAAAGAGTTTGGAAGTCAATAGGATTACTCACCTATTTGAGAGCCCAAAGGAGCAAGGGAGGCAAGGTTTGTAGGGAGAAGTAATGTATTTTATGAGGAAAACTAATATCACTGGAAAAAATGGACAAGCTGACATGGACACAATTTTCAAGTGTAAGCCCTGTCAAAGGTTTTAGTTTCTGGTGCAGATGAATTACTTGGTTTACCCCTTCTGTTGCTTTTTCAAACACCTCAGGGCCAGTTTCCTCCCATTTCCAGTCACTTGGCTTTGGTGCCTTTTCCCACAGCCTTGTCCATGAGATCTGAGCTGCTTTCTAGGTGTACCTTTCTTTTTTCACAGGGCACCTGAGGCACCTCCTGAATTATGTGCCTATAATTCAAGGGGATTTAGGACACCTGACGTGTCATGTAATGCTCCACAATTACATCCCAGATCCTGGCTTTCAACATCTAAAATCCAGCAAACCTAGATGAGGTGATTTCAGGCTGAGCTTCTTTGTGGTTCCATTATGGATTTTTTATTTTTTTTTTTTTTCTTTTTGGACAAAGATTAACTGTAGCATAAAGCAAATCTAAAAAAAAAAAAAAAAAAAGAAAAAAAAAAAAAGTGGCTCTGGATTCTTTATATACTCAATCCTCTAATCCACCCTCACATAATCTGTTCTATCTCACAGCCCTTGGTGTAGGTGTGTAGATGGGATCTGATGACTGAACTCCATTGTGTGAACACCCACACAGCACAAGCAGACGGAGCTGTTGCTGCAGCTCTTCCTCCAGCACAGCAGTCGAGCTCGAGCATCCTTCCTCCCCTCCCACCCTCTCACCCCCTCTGTGCTCTCTCCTTTACCACACTCCAGTGCCAGGGAATTGCTTTCTGCAGGCCAGGTCACGGTCAGAGCTTCACTCCCTGTTCTGAATCTGCTTCAGAGATGGAAAAAGGTCCTCACTGGTCCCTGGTGTCACCAGAGCAGCAGGATCCCACCTCTGCAGGTGAGAGTGGAAAATGGGATGTGATGTGCTTCATATTGCACAAACCCATGAGCTGACAGTTCTTCTGAAGAGGAGCAAAAGAAGAGGGTGGGGATAAAGATTTCAACCTCATGTTCCCCAAATATTCAACTGCATTTGACCTACAAGGTTTTCATTTAGTTCAGCTCATGCTGGGATATTGAAACCCTACTGGAATATATATTATTTCTGCCAGTGCTGCAACTTTGCAATCAAATAACCTCCTATACTCATTTATTATTTCTCAACCTTCACAATATGTACCAAATGCAGAACCTCTGAAAAACAGAGGACTGGTGAACAGTAAATAAAATAAATTGTGCTACAGAAACATAATAGGTTATGTGTTGAATGAGGAGAAAACAACAAAACAATTTCTACTCACCCAAATACTAACTGAATAAATTGGCCAAAAGCCTCATATTTTTACACAAACCTACTTTGCCATTAAGAAAAGATGTAGAAAGAAAGATTCAGTCCCTGGCAGGATGCAGCTTAAGAAATGGAGAGGTAGCAAAAGGGAGATTAGAAAAAGCAAGGTCAATGGCAATATATCCCTCATATTTGTCTAAAGGAAACCTAATTAGAAATCTAACTAAAAATTATTGCCAAATATCCCATTAGCTGATTCCAAAACCTGTTTCAACAGCTCAACCCTTTTTCATATCACTGGGACTGCACAGGTGCCTACAAAGGTATAATTTGAATTTGTTCCTTATAAAACAGCTCATAAGGAGAAAATACCCTGGTTTAGCCATTATCAGGAATATTTTTCTAGGTGCCCATAATGGCAAAACCAGCATAAGCCATTCACATCGTTAAAGCTTTGGGAGCTGACCAGGCTTAGCACACGGGCTCTGGGAGACCATAAAGAAAATGTCTGCAAGCAAATTCCTATCAAGAATGAATCAGAACTCTGTGCAAAAGGTAATTCCAGCATCTCTGGCCTAGAAAAGTAATGCCAATTTAGGTATGTAAGATAGGCATATGTACCTATATAAGACATAAGGCCATCTTTCTATTTAGACAGCATTTCCAAGCAGAAAAATATATAAAAAAAAAATGTTGTAGGAAACCTAGGTGGGTATTAGCCCTTTCTGTGCTTGTTTTTTTAACAAAAACTAATATAACCACCTCATTCTAAAATTTATAGTCGCATAATTTAATGGTTGCAGCTTGTGCCAGCTCTCTGGATTAGTAAACCAAAATAATGAAATTGTGAAATATCTTCCTACCATCAAGAAAAGAAAAAAAAAATAGTTTTAGGGTTTTCCCAAGCATTTGCAGCGATGATCTTGCCAATCAATTCTTGTTGTGTAGTGAGCAGAAAAGAACTAATTATATGACTTATTTTTTCTTTTTTTTAAATTTCAGAACAAAGAACATATAATAATTATTGGTCCTGGAAACTTAAATATAGAATATGCTGTAATCCTGAGTTCATTATGACTTGAGGGACTGGTAATAATAATAAGGCATTACACAGCCCTAAGGAGCTTCATATCTAGAAGGTAAATACTTAAAAGCCCTGGTACATCAGCAAATTCAGAGGCAGAAGTAGAGATTATTATGGTTTTAGGTGAGGGTACATTAAAATTCTTGTTTTTAAATCAGCTTTAAATCTGATTGCAGAAGAGCTGGATTTCGAAAAAGAGCTTTGGTGTGCAAGAACATGGGAAGGGCCTGTATTTTCCTTTCTGTTCCTTGTTTGTTGGTACTCTGGGATAGAAAAAGTGCCTGAAAATTATTAAGAATTGAACAAACTGAAGTTAAAAGCTTTGATCATGGAGTGGAAACAGGAAGCAGATAAGTGCATTGTGTTTTCCTTCATTGTTTTGCCCTTAGACCACAACATTTGATATTTAAAGTCATTGTTTGCCGATTTTTTTTGTTTGTTTACACTTTCTGTGTATAATGTTTTGATCAGCTCCGTTCACTTTGTCATACAGAAGGACTCTCACTGCAAAATAGCAACTACAAAGCTGCCTTTGTTTTTGACAAGCTAAAATACCTGTGTGATTAAAGCTATCAAATGACTTCCCTATCCTTAAAGCACTGAAGAGCACCCAAGCCATAACACATGATCTGTACAATACACCTGCAGTTATAGAGTCTCTCTCTAGTTACTCTGTAACCCCAGTAAATAGAATATTGGTCATTAATGAAGGGTTGCACTGGGGTGTTCTGTCTCCTGAAGGGCCAGGCTGCCTGTGCTCTGCTTTGCCCATGAGTAACACAAACCTTGTGGAGGAAAAGGAGAGGAGAAATCAACTTTGGGGCACTCCAGCTTTACTCCTTGAAAGTGGCAGTGATTTCACAGCCCTGCTCCAAATAAAAGACAGAATTTTGGTCATGGGCTGGTTACATGTGCCAGTCACTGGACTACAGGACAGGGGGACTGGGGGAAGAGTTGCTGTCTGAAGCAGAAACTTTGGTTGGAGATGGGTCTGAGAGAGCTGATGTTCCTTTGAGCTGTGTTTCCTTTAGCGAGCGTGGCTGCTGTGACTCCTCTCACTAGAATCTCACCCCTCCACAAATACCTGGAGCAGCACAGGTCACAGAACCCACCAGTCAGCATAAATATTCTGTTTCCATACTTCCTGGCAATGTGATTTTGGATTTAGCACTGTAAAGTGACCAGGGCTAATGTGACATCTCATGGAAATGAGCCAGCTCCTGCAGCAAGGGGCTCTCAGAGAAACACTCTGTAAAGTGAAGGGTGGAAAAGTCAAGAGGATGAGAAAAGCATCCCAAAGAAGGCCATGAATTGAGGGAAAGGTAACAGCTGGATTAATGTTCAACTGCTTCATTTTGGGGTTTGCCATGAATAATTAAGTGTAATTAATAAATAGTGCCCTGAAGATAGGATCAAACAGACTTTGGGTGTGGTGCTTAATCCTTCCTGAGTTGGAGAGCAAGGCCAGCAGCCTATAATGGATTTAACTAATTCTCTTAATTGCAGCTTCATTTGCCTGATCTTTCTAAATGGTATTAATCTAGTGATTTGCAGAATAAGCACTTGGAAAAGATTTACCAAAATCACGGTAGGATCTCAAAGATACATTTCTCTTCTTAGATTTTCTTCAGTGGGAGAAGAGATTTCATTGTCAATGCAAATTCTATTAATTTGGCTAAGCGTTCACAGTCTTTGTTGGCATAAAATAAGAATTTAAAATGTCATTAACAAATTCAACCCTTAGAATCAACATTGGAAATGACAAATTCTGCAAGACTGCTAATTAGTTATTTACAGATTAAATACTTCTAAAAGGCAAAACTGCAGCATTTGACTCTCATTTCTGTGCTGGGTGCTGAATCACTGCACAGATTTCTGTGTCTCACAGAAGGAAATTCGTCCCACGTGTTGACAACCACACTGGGAGACAAGATAATCACATTTCTTTATCACCCTTTGCCTGGACAACAACAAATCTGCACGGGAGGCCTTTAGCTCTGAGTGAATTCCAGCTAAAAGAAGTTATAGATCATATCCTCAGATCTTCCAGATCTGATCTGCCCTGTGCTCCCACCACTCATGTGTTTAGTTCCATTCTCTACAGAGCTCACTAAGTTGAGCCCATCAGAGCTAAAGCAATTAACAAAAGCTAGAGATGCAGAGGTTAAATCCACTGCCAACAGTTTCTCTTCTTGGGCACAACAGCAAATTTCTTCTCTGACAGCATTTTGTTGGAGAAAAAGGAATAAACTGCTGCCTGTGTGGAAAAAAACAAAGCTGAGTGAATGGCTTTGACTCGCCAGAGGTGACCAGCTGTGCCAGTTTTGACTCTTGGCCCATTTTGAGTTTGATTTCTTACCTAAATCCTGCAGAGGTAACTGCTGTCCTGCTTGCCCGAAACTCAACAGCATCATATATCATATGATAACATAGGTGTTATCACCCATGAAAATAAATGGCAAAATTCCCACTGCCTCAGTGGTGCAGCATCTGCCAGCTGAGTCCAGTTCTGCTCATGGCAAGGATTCTTCTATCTTTTAATTACAGACTGTAAATAAGGTGTATGTATATAAAACTAAATCAAACATGAGCAGCATGGGCTGTCCAACCACACACAACACTCTGCTGGTTGGATGTAGGTTCACTCCACTCATCTTTTTCCTCCCTATGGTTTGCTGCCTCTGTTGCTGTGTTTTGCTGTAGATTATTAGGAAAAACGTGTTTGTTTTTTTCCCCTCTGTCTGTGCAGCATTGAACACTGAGAATCCAAGTTACCCCACTGTACTATTAATAATTAAGACCGGTAATTACTTTATTCTCATTATCAAATCAAAGAAATAACACTGCTTCAAAGCTACACATGTTGCAAGTAGCAAAGTGCATGTGATACCCATGGCCCTTTTGCTGCTCTTAGCTAGCCACTAACTCACTTAATTTTGTGTAGTTTAGCACATTACAAGATTGTTCAGGAGTGCCATAAATGATGTCAGGCACCATCAGAAACCACTTCAGAAAATCATTGCCTGTAGCCAGATCAAAAGGTGAACACCTGGAAACTTGCAGTTCTGGGAAAGCAGAATAAATCTTTTTTTCTCTCCCCCCTCTTTTTCTCTTTTTTTTTTTTTTTTTTTTTTTTTCCTTTCTCTTCCTCTTGGAGATTTGTTTCTTTTTGCCTTAAAGAATTTGAAAGGTTTATTTACAACTTTTCAAATGACCCCTAATCTATTTAGAAAAACATAGCATGGCAAATTCATCTCGGGTGTAACTCCATTTGTTGACTTAAGCTGGCTTGTGCCAGAAGGCCCATGAGCTTCTCCACAGAGAAAAACAAAGCATTTGAATACAACACTTAATTGGCTCCTTGAGTCCCATCACAGGCTATGCTGGAATATATTTATTAAAGGTAATTCTTTTCTTGTGGTAAGATTGTATCAGTAACTGAAACTCATGGTATTAGTTTTAAACCTTGTCTTGTTCCCTAGGCTTTGCTGCTTGAGGCTGATAATTTTCACAGCACCTGACAACGTTTAAAGGGACATTGTATTATGTAGTTGAGTGAAACTGAAGACCATAAATAACTGGGAAAGTTGCTTATTTTGTCAGATATCAGCAATATAATTAATTACAATCCATCAGGGTCAGCTTTCAGGAAGTAATATAAAAAGTTGTTTACTGTGGAAGTGCGGAATTTAGAGATGTGGTGGGAGCCTGTTGCAAAGACACACAAAGTCCATAAGTAATATTAAAATGATGCCTGCTCTATAATCAAAAGCTAATTGATTTGTTTGAGCCTACAAATTCCTAGCATACTTCTCTCGACCAGGTTTTTATATTGATTCACTATTTTTACATGAATTTGCTATTTTTCTCAGCAAGTCCCAAGAAATTAACACATTTATGAGCACATAAACCCCAGAAAAAGAATCTGGGGCACAAAAAGTCAATCAAAAACAGTAGCTGCTGATTTTCTTGCACTGAGGATAGAGCAGGAATCTCCCTAAGAGCTCTCTCCATATGTTGTATATGGAGCAGGGGCACAGGGGAGAGTGGAAGGACATTAAAGGTAAAGGATTGACAAAAAGGATAAGGAAAAAAGACTAAGGAGAGAGCAGGGAGAAAATTTGGGAGGGGGAAATATAGAAATATTCTGAAAGCAGAAATCAACAAGTGTGATTGGGAGGTTGAGACAGGGCCAAAACAGCAACAGGCAATGGATCCTCTTCCCTACTTGGTGTATGGGATGTATATATTATATGTATATATATGTATATATTATACTACATATAATGGTCATGCAGCATTAATCCTCCCTGACCTGTCCTAAGAAACAATCCTTAAAAGATTCACAGATGAAGCCAGCAGAAAACTGGTGAACAATTAGTGTACTGTCCTAAGAAACAATCCTTAAAAGATTCACAGATGAAGCCAGCAGAAAACTGGTGAACAATTAGTGTACATTTTGGATGAATCAGTTGCTTTGCTTTCATTTGGGTTCTAATGATGTTGTGATTGCTTCAGAGTAAGCTGGGTTTGGGTTTTCTCAAGTACACAAAAAATCTGCACAGTTTTAATTAGTTTGCTATGAACAAGCTCACTTTAAAGAGTAGCATTTAGTAGATTGCAGATTTCCATCCCTTTTTTCTGACTTTAGTGTACCAATTAGGAGTTGTGCTTGCACTATTTTGGCCTTACACTGTGATTTTGGTCATATAATTTAACAATTTATAAGAAAATCCTGAGGCCACAGAGCATTTGCAAACACACACCAAGCTGAACTGATGGGGAGAGCCCTAAGAGGGGAATTTGTTTCAAAAATAAAAATGACCTTCCATGTGCAAACAAACTCATTTGCAGGAAAAGGACTAAGAAAACAGAACCTTTTAATGAGCCACCCAAACAATATTTTTACAAACCAACTCCTTGCTAAAGAATCTGCCTGGGTGAATGCACGTGCATTGCTGCTAAAACCAATTACTTTACTACATATGCTAATAATACATATGTATGATTAGCAAATACATATGCTAATAATTCAGCCAGGGCAAAAATGTTAAAGAAAAAAAAACCAAAAAAGAGTAGTATTTTGTAGAATGCTGGTTTGGTTTTCCAAGCAACTTGAATTTATACACCACGAGGAAGAAAATATTTTCTTTTTTCACATATGAAACAGCAGCAGGTAATTTAAAAGCAACAAATACAAACAGTTCCAATCCCAAGCAATTATTTGAGATAAGAATAAATTAAATGCCCAAATTATTTCTAGATATATTTATATAGATATGATTAATATGATCCAGCATCACGGGCATGTTAAAAATGGCTTCATGAGAGCAAGGTCAAGTTCTGTAGCAACAATGATAATATAAACATTATTTAGATATAGAATTACCAAGTCAGATAACTTTTGGTTTTGCTCTCCTCTCTGAAACACACTTACAATCCTTTCTGCAGTTCCAGGTTACAAATGGCAAACTTAATCTGAAGAGAAGCTTTTATATATTTGATGTTAACTGCAATAACACCTCAATTCAGTTAGAGGTCATAAACCTTTTAATAAAACAGATACTTGACATAAAGTTTTTATTTTATTTTTATAATAGATATATCCCCCAAAAGCTTGAAGTAATAAATCTGACTGTAGAGTAATATTTCTCAGTATTTGCCACATAGTTTGTATGTATTAGTGTTGCATAACAAATAGATGTTTAAAATATTTGTTCATAGAGGTCTTTCCTTGAACTTAAGTGTAAGTTATCTAAACAGTTGAAAAAAGATTTATAGTTATGAAGAGGCCTATATGTCAAGCAAAGTTTTATGATATGTTCCATAATAAATTAGCAATAAATGGATACAGGTGACTGTGGAATTTATGGCCTTTAATGTTTTAATGCTTCTCTAAAGAAAAACCTATTATTAAGGTCCTAAAGGGTAATACAGGAATATCATCTACAAATTGTCAAATTAAATAGTTGTTGCCAGGTATTTGAACAGTGGAACATTTCTGCTTGGCCAGCAGCAGGGGCAAATTGCAAAGAAAGCAGGAGAAGACCAGATAATTTCTGAAGTACAGCTGAAGATTCCACCCTGCATACCCTACTCACTGGAAATGATGGGTCTGATCCTAAACCATCTCACATTTGAAAAACTTGTAATTATCCAGGTAATCTAAATCTGCTTGAAGGGCTCCAAATCACACTTACAGGTAAAGGTAAAGATTTGCTTACAGGTAAATCCCAGTTTAATGGAAGCCAAAAAGCCAGTGATTGAAGCTTTGCTTGGCAGAGAACTTTTCAAACGTTCCTGTCCACGTGAAAACCATTGCTTGAATTCAAGAAATAATACACTGTGGAAAAGAAATGGATTTCACCGTCCTAACACTGTGACCTCAGATAATACTGGAAAGTTCCCTAAAATAGGAACACAAATTTGTTGCTGCAGAATCTTGTGAACTTCTCTTAAGTGATTAAACCCCCATCAAAAGATAAAAATATGGATAAAACTGATGAGAACCCAACTGGAAAATAAACCAAAGCTTTGAGTCAAAACAGGGATGGTACTTGGTGAGGCAAAGGGAGAGAGATTTATCTTTGGAGGGAAATCAGAGCTGGCAGCAAGGAGTTAAGACCCCAGAACGCCTTGGCAGTGCTGCCCACTCTCAGGAAACAGACCCCCCAGAGATGTAGCAGAGAAGCAACCCCGTCCTCAAAATTGCTTTTTAAGATTAAGCATATCCAAGCCATTAGCAGGATGTCTGCACGTTAACACATCAGCACAAAGATAGGGCCAGGGGGAGGGGGAAAGAGTTATGCAAAAGTGCTCTGCGACTGTTATTGGGGCAGTTCATCCCTAAAAGGAAACACATGTTATACAATCCTCTGCCTAATAGGGTTGGACAGTAATTAAAAAATATCTTTTATTTGGAGAGCTGGGTCTTGAAACTACCAACTCGCACCATTAATCTTTTTGATGTACTGCAAAGAGCTGCAGCAAAGGTCAGCGAGCAGGAGCTCTGCCATTTGTAGGGGGACAGTGAAGGGCAGAGCAGACAAAGCCATTACAGCCAGCTATCAGCTAGCTGTACTTCACAGAGGGACCATAGGGTGACCATGACCCCATCACATCCCCATCTGCTCTCATAGCACTGCACCATTGGAAAATCACCTTGAAAACTACCAGCAGCTCCTCGAAAATGACATTCGAGTGAGGCAACTGCACAAGGAAACTATTTAAGTTGAATGGAAAGCAGGGAGAGGGCTCATTGCTCTCGGGATGCCTTGATCTGCCCCTCAGAGATGGCAGAGCCAAACTTTCTGTAAAATGAGGTGTCTAAGACTCAGGTTATACCACACTGACTGTGCCATAACAATTAAAGCAGCAAACCCAAAGCTGCACTCTATCCTCTCAGCATTACCACTGCTCTGCCCCACCAAATGTTTTCAGCAGTCCCATTTACTCCAGCTGGGGAATCTTCGGCTCTAAAGCACCTTGATGTCCTCCACCAGTAAAATTAAATCCCCAGAGTGGCTACTGCCAGTATAACCAGGCAGAGTTTGTGGTCAGGGGGAAATCTATCCAGAAGAGGCACCAAACGACTGTTCCATGGCAGGGCCTGGAGGGCAGAGTTTCAGCCAGCCTCTGTCACTGTCTCTGAGGATCTGCCAGAATAAACCCCGTTGTCATTCAAATAATCTCCAGTGTGGCTCAGTAAAGAGAGAAGCTTTCCACTGCAGATAGGGCTAATCGTTAATTAACCCATTAGTCATGCTCACTTCACAGCTCCTTTCCCTTCTGTGCTCTACTGTCGTGACACCACGAGATGTTTTTCCTTAGACAGGGTTAAGAACCTTGCTTTGGGGCTTTTTTTAGATTTTGGGGTGTTTTAAAAAAGAACGAGATGAACACATGTGATTTCATCTGGAAGTTGTTTTTATCCCCATGCTGTGAAGAGCTAACTTCCAGATCACCCTCTGTCCATATGCCCATCAGATGTGTTCATCTTGTGCTGGGCTGGGCAGGGTGGTTGGGCTTTTTTCCACTACGAGCTACGAGTTTATCTGACCCTTAGCAATGACTGCTGCAGGTGAGTTGTAAAGCTATCTGCTGTTCAGATAAAACTAGATACTATCTACAGGTATGGCCTCTGTTTCCAGAACCTCTGCTGTGCTCTGTCCAGAGGGCCAACAGCCGGGGAAGGCTCTTCATCCTCAGGGTGAAGCATCTGCAGAGTCTCGTATTATGTAAACTCTCAATTGTTGCTGTTTCCTTGTGGTTTTTTTGCCATTCATCACTTGTCCTAAAAATTCTGTATTAATGTCAAAGGCAGATTATTGAATAAAGACCCTGTGATTATTTTTTTGAATGCTGTCTCCATCAGGACAGAACAAACTGAGATGACTGTGTGAGCAAAGGATTAATTTTGCTTGATAAGTGTCCTCAGATCTGGCTTTAGGGTGTAATATCACCTCTCTATTGTCTCTGTATCCATTTCTGCTTAGGAAATATGGGAGAAGGCCATCCTCTGATACTTTTTTTTTTCTCCTTGGGCAGCAGAAGTTAGCACACTTAAATCATTCAATTCCTTTTAGGTTAACAATGTCTTTTATGCCTGATTTCAGCAGCTGTGATGAGCCCTCATACAGAAATATCCTGGACAGATCAGTTCACAAGAACACTCAGCTTCTGGGGACAGGACAAGAAAACAACTCTTGTGCAAAGACAGTTGTATCTTCTAAATAAGAAGGTCACAAAAAAAAAAATAGGACAGATTTCTGATGCAAAAAAATATTTATTTAATTTACATGTTTAACTGGCATATTTGTGCAAATGAGAGAAAAAACGGCACGACTTCACCACAGATAAGGTTCTTCATTATAACTACATGCTTCTAAATAATGATTTTCAGGTTTTTCTGCCTCTCTCCACTACTGCAACATGACAAATCTTTAAATGTATTACACAGATATGTTTTTTGAGGTTTCCAATGTATGGGTATTTTAATGGTATCTACAGTAGTGCTCAAATGAGGATAAAGAAATAAAATTTATGGATTTCAGATGCTTCTTTGTTTAAAGCAGACTGAAAAAACAAGGAAGTGGGGAAGTAATAGGTGTGATGCACTGCAATTGCTTTGCATCTGGGATTTTCAAACATGTTTAAACCATTGGAATCTCTTCATGCATTCAGACACATTTCAGAGAGCTTTGAATATTCCTCCTTCATACAAATGTTGTGCACTGGGAATGGGTGTGAAGCAAAGCCTTAGTCTGGATATTCCTCTGTCAGTCTGTGGCTCTGCATCCCCACCTGAATTTTGCAGCTGAGATCACTCCCTGTTATGTCCAGGACTGAATATTCTTGTAAGCCTCGTAAGACACCATTTCAAGTAGTAAAATTATATCAGTGACCTCTGAGAGCTGCAGAGGGGGAAGAAGGGGTGCCAAAGCTGCAGCTTTCAGGCTGTTCTTGGAGCCTGGGCTGCAGGGGCAGATGATGCTTCCAGCAACTCCCAGTGGAAACTGCAGCATTGCTTGTCGTGTACCACAAAATGGGATTGCTCCTGGCTTGAGAAGTCTGTGCTGAGCCAAAACCCAGAAAAAAAGCTGGAGTAAAAATGCAGGAGGTGTGTGGCTTTCATGCCCAGGTTGCTGCAGCAACTGGGACCAGAGGGAAAGGGTAGCACTGTCTGCTGTAAACACAAAGGTAAAAAGAGCTGGATGTGAAAGCAGCAGGTCTTCTGTTGGAAGGAATGGAGAAAGTGGTGGAAGGAGCACCAGACAGAGCAATGTCCAAGTAGAGGTGATGAAATTCAGATGGGGATTTTTCTTCTTGGGACAAGACAGGACTATGCAAAATCAGAAATAGTGAGAAGAGGTTAAGCCTACCAGAGATACAGAGCTGCTTTTGACAGTATGAGATCAGTGTTTGAAAGAGTTGTTACAAAAGATGGCACAGATACCATACTGTTGAAAAAATAAAACAAAATAAAAAAGGGTGTGTCAGTTAATATGAGTTTAGACACCTCAGGAGTCACTGTAGAGTTTGTATGGAACAAAACAAAAAAAAGAAGGCGGCAGTTTTTAAACAAAGGAAAAAGAAACCAAGACAGAAAAGCGAATGAATCAACCTCAATCTGAGAAGTTACTGATCCTTTCCACACACTCAGAAGGGGCTTCCTTCCTTCCACTCAGCAGTGTCTTCTGATGTTGAAAGAGAAATACAAAAGAAAAGCACCAGTAGCTATGATTGGATATACTTGTGTGATTTATTTATAGTCTATTGTTTCACATTAAATATTTCCATAATAATAATAATAATAAAGTGCGACATTTGGGGTTTTTTCTTCCCAAAGGTATGCAGAAAAGTGAGTTTTTATCCATATAGATATGTCTCATTTGATATTGGCTTAATGGCTTCTTTCCCAAACATTACAATGCCTGGCTCAACAGTATTTCTACTGTGATTTATGTAATAGCCAAGTTCAGGAACATTTCTTTCTTTCTCTTTTTTTTTCTTTCTCTGACAGTATCTTCTTTTTTTTTTTTCTTCCTAATTTCAACTCAAGAGGGTCTCAGAGAAAAAAAAAAAGGAAAGAAAGTTATGCTAATGAAAGTCTATTTCCCTTTTAAAGATACAAGCATAATCTTTAGCTAACATGCTTATTGAAAATTCAGGCGTGCAGGATAAAAATTCAAAATTATTCTGACTTTCAAAAATAAAATCAATATGTAAAAATTTCTAAACCACATCAGAGAGCACCACACCTTGAAATCAATAGCCAATAAATATAAATGAGTATATAAAGCTGAAATTCTGCCACTAAATGTTCTGTATGGTGAATCTAGCCCTAGCTTTTGTCTGTAAATTCATTTTACCAAACATCCCCACCTGGGGAGTGGGAGATTGAAGCAATAGCAGAAAGTCACCTCCCCAGGAACCCACCTGACTGCAACTTGTCTGGTGTTGAGTGTCTGGTTCTGGTTTTACTCCTGTAAGACTGAAGTTAAACTATATATTCTTGCCCTCTGTCATCTGACAGAGGAATGTACTCAGCCCCCTAACATTTGCACTGCTTGTCTTGCTGCCATCATTAAGAGAACCTCCTGCCTTGTAAAAATGTAACTACACGTGTTTCATAAAAATCGATATAAAAATAACAACACCGGGGTGCTTACATCTTTCTGGAACAATTGAATTCTGAAACAAGCATCTCTGGTTCTTCCTCCTGCTAACGGATCAAATTACATTTCACTAGGTAATAAAGTGTGGTACAATAGCCTGCCCAATCTGTTTTCATCTTGTCTGGTACAGAGTTTCAGATATACTCACTCATTATTCAACCTAATGGGCTGGCTTTGGCATATATTGAATGTTAGCGCTCTCCCTGGAAGCTGCAGAGGTTAACTGCTCCTAACAGTCTCTTTCCTTCCTTTCTGGGCATGTTTTCCCCATGAACATTTGAAACAACAGAACTAAATGTCATAATATCCCAGAATGAAGATGCTGGCACAGACCACAATGATGAAATAATGGTAGCAATTTTTTTGTTCTAATCCTTGGTCACCCCAGTGGAACCTGGTCCATACCTGGAAATATTTTGAAAATGTATCAGGGAAGCAATCTGCTCTTGCCAAAATGCTTGCAGAATTGAAGGTCCACACTATTAAGCATAATTATCATTCTTTATTCAATTTATTGGTAGTGTTCACATGATTGTGGCTCTCCATAAAAAAATAGAGGCTGAACTGGAGATGTTACACCCTTCATTCAATTATCATTTCAGAGGAGGAAAAAAAATCTTTCTAAATACAAATGACTTAATTTAACGTTAACTATGAGCTAAATAATGGTCATTGGAATCCTGTAAGTGGTCCTGCTGCAGGAAGTTAAAAACAAAGTTACTTTTAAAAGCAGAAGCTTGAAAAACCTATGTATATAGTTTCTAGGCTCCACAGCAAGGAATTACACAAATTGCTAATCAGGCACCAAAATGAACATACTGTTGATACAGTTGAAATGTTTTCTTTGCTCTCCTTTCATGCTATAATATTTTTTCTAGTCCCTGCACTCAAAGTAGATACATCACATTTTGATGTAGTTAGGCTCTTTTCAAGGTGTGAAATTGGTAAGTACCAACACCAAAGGAAAAAAATTCCTTTAATACTGTGCTGTGCCACTCGAAGCTGTATTACCCTTTGGCTTTGAGCCAGCAAACTCCAGTGAGAACTATTTTATAGCACATGACTATAATAAAAGATATTTAAACATGGACTAACAATGGATTAAACTAGTAAGACATAGTTTGTGTTAGATCCCAAGGATGAATATCAAAAATAGAGGCAATAGTTTTGAAACAACAGCCAGCAGTGAAAAGTTGACTTCTAATATAAACCAGACAGTCCCCAAAATAATTTGTGGTTTATTTAATTCTTACCGTTCATCTTGTGTTCTTTTGAGTAAGCTAAAGTAAGACACCCGCGTAAAAGCACCAGCTGGTTTCGATTCTGATTCTGGATCTCTAGTGAGCTGAAAAACTCTAATCTGCATCTGCAAGGGTGGGGAGTAGTTTTTGTAAACAAGGGATAAAAAAAAAAGATTTGCTGTGGGGGGGAAGGGCAGCTTAGAAGAAGGTACATTTTGGAGAAGAAAGAAAAAACAACCTCGTTAATATATTATAATAAATTACTGTTTTGTCATTATCTGGTTTTATTTGCACAAACATCAATTGCATGTGAGCCCTGAAAAAAAAATGTTTCATTGCCTTTAATACGCACTGCAGTGTACACCCATACAAAATCATTACTGTAACAAAACCAGCTGCATGTAATAGAAAGCAAATGATTTACAATGTTACTATAAGAAACTACTTTATTTCATATTATCATAAAAAGAACAGCACTGAAAATTTGCATGACAAACACAAGAATCCAGGAAATTCCAAATCTAATTCATTTTTAGGTTTTAATAGGTATTAACTTAGGGAGGTGAATTGTTAAGAACATTTCTTGCAGAATATTTCCAGAGAGTTTAGCTGTAATATTGGAACTTATATTTAGTGAAATGTGAACTAGCCCAATAGATGAAGAAAATGTATAAGCTTTATATTCACTGCTGGACCTAAAAAAAGCACATTTATTTTTATCACCCTGCTGTGGCTGAAGGTTTGGGTCTATCAAGGATCTCTCAAGTCAATGGGTCTTCAGTCCTCTGAACAAAGACTGCTGGATTAGATGCTGTTCTAAAATTTCAGTTCTGTTACCAACCTGCACAGTGACTGTTTTAAACTGTTGTGAAATTTTAACAAATAAACATGAGCAGTTTCAAACCCACATTCTGCCTGGTTGTATGGAGGGGTTGGGATACTCTGCTGATTTAGCAGATTATGAAGGATCAAATCCCAGCTCTGTCTCACACAGGTCATGAAACAAGTTCCTGTTGTGTCCTGGAAGGGAAGCCTATTGTACTCAGCTAGGGAAGGAGATAACAGCTGTTACCAAAAAGGTGGCAGGCATGTAAAACAAAAACTGAAGTCTTGAACAAATGAAGCTTTATAAGACCCAGGCAGAACTCAAACAAATGTTCAATGAAAGTCACTTTTATGGCTGTACTTTGGTTTATCGCAAGGCAGTAATAAATGTGTCTCATTAAAAGCCAGTAAAAGAACACCACCTACACCACCAATTGCTGTAACTGCAGATATAGCAGATCTGGAATAGTTACCTAAAGACCCTCATTTCCTAGCATTTAATGCTTCCCTGTCCATATAAACTAGCTTTCTATGGATTTAAAGACTGTTGGATGCTAAAAGCAGCAGCTGTTGCTGGGAAAACGACACATTCAAAGCCCTGTTTCTTTCTCAAGGTGAAGTTAGAGGAAGGTTGAATGAGCATGGAACGCTCCTTGGTGAAAAAAAAAATTGCCAGAGGAGAACATGCCAACAGAAAAACAAGCAATTCCCCCATCCTGGCTGGAGTGTAAGTGTTTTGCCTCAGCTTTATTGCACAGCGGGTCAAATTCATTCCTGGTGAAATGGCAGTTCCCATGGTGAAGCCACAGGAAAATTCTGAAACATTCTGGCACCTGTCAAGAAATGGGGATGTGAAAGTGGGGGGAGGAACTGGCATGTAGAAGCTGGGATTAAGGGTGGGAGCCACCACATAAAAGGTTATTCTTGTTCTAGTTGTTAGAACTTTTTTATTGCGAAGAATTTACATACATGCTTATTAAGTGGTTTAAAAAAGAAGCCTGACAGATATTAAACAGCATGCCACACTCTTTATGCTGCTGCCATACAGATGTGTCCAAAGCATAAACAGACTTACAGTCAGCACTTGATTGCTCTATGGGAGAGTATCTCTGCAGTAAATTTCTCCAAACTTTTCAGGACAATTAACTTGAGAATTGGATTTTTTTTTTCTCCCCCCACAGATTTGATCCATTGCTTGATCTCTCACTGCTTTCCAATTATGCAGGGAAAATATATAGCAAGTGTTTTAATACCCTAGATTGAATTTCCTAAACCTAAGCTAGCAGCAGAATTACTGGGCCAGGGATTCTGGCACAAGAAGTACAGCTGTGTCTGAGCTGGTGGGAAAACTACTGGAATATCATGACTAGTCTTGGTGTTCACACTTCAAAGAAGCCATGGAAAATTGAAAATAGATCAGAAAAGAATGATTTCAAGATCTGGAATATCTGCCTTGTAGGGACAGATATTTGCAGCCTGGTCTGGTTACTTTATCAGAAGAAAGGTTAAAAGACTTGATCAATATATTAATACGTATATGTGGAGAAAATTTGTAATGGCTCCATAACTTAAAATATAAAAATGAGTCAAGACCAAGAAGCTGGAAATGGTCAAATTCTGATTATAGATAAAACATATAGGATTATTAACACTGAAGTTAGCTAGTTATCAGGTAAACTTTTACAAAGGATTGTGGGTTTTTCACCCCAGAAGTTTTCAGTCAAGACTGGATGGCTCTTTGACTAAGGAGAGCTGGGATGTGGGCTGGGTGCAGGTTTCCCAGGTGAGGATTCTGGCCAGGGCAAATGGGTTAACCTGGATGGTCCCTAGGACCAAGGATGTGCTGGGGCAGGTCAGTCTTCAGCTGAACTAACTGGCAAAGCCAACATCAGAGTATGAACCAGGTAAAACCTCCCTGCCGAGTTCCCTCTTCACAGCAACACCGATGCTCTGGGAAGCCGTGTCACCTGTGCTTGGCTTGGTGAATTGACCCCTCTTTCTGTCCTGATTTCCTCCCTGTCTGTGCTTTCCTGTAGAAAACATAACAATGGACCCAGGTAATCTGCTCTGTGCAATTCCCCTGGTGCTATGTACAAACAAACTGCTCTAATCTTTCTTTTACCTCTTTGCCTCTTTTTTTTCTCACACTTAAAATTTCAGGCTTGCCACTGGAAAAAAATGTCTTCTTTGGGAACATATGCTGGATACTTAAACATTGAAGTGAATCTCTGTTTCTGCAATCTAAGTAATTCCAGGGATGACCCTGAGAAGTCATATCTTGGCTGGGATGATATTTAAGTTAGTATTTACAACTGCCTGGGAGTTTTGCTGAGTAAAGGTTATTTGCACAGTAATATTAGTCTTGTAGCTCTTTACTCAGCACTGTCCAGCCATTACCATGCTGCTCAAACCCAGCAGTGGTGCAATTATCAGCTTCTGTGACCTCTTGATACTGTCACTAGCAATGGAAGGACCCAGGCAGTGGAAGGACGTTGAACAAAAGAGCCTTCAAAAAATAAACACCAAGAATATCTGATTGCCATAGTGAAGCATTTAATCACATTGGCTTTTCTATCACTGGAAATGAAGGCAGACATGCTGTTATAGTAATATGGGGAGAGAAAAAATGAGATTGAGCAGCAGCAGCAAAGAAACAAAGGAGAAGCTGAAGGAAAACAAAATATGGAGATGATTTAAAATCACTTATGAGACCTGTGCCTGCTAATGCATTTTTTCAAATGATTATGACTTACAGAAAATACATTCAGACATCTTCTTCTCATTAGAAACACTGAGTTGAAAAAGATATAACCAGTATCCCAGTGTGTTCCCCTAACATGAGCTTTTGAACCACAGCTACGAAGTTGCATCCAACATTGGTATGCCTTAATATCATATGTTGCTGGATGATGAGACATCTGTGTTCTTATATGGACAATCCCATTACCCCAGATTCAGCAGGAGTGTTTCTGGGGAACAATTGTGGATGTGTTAGCATTGTTTCTATCTTTCTATTGAGACTAGTATGCTCCATCTTTGACTTCATCGTTTCAAGATAATGGGAATTTCAAAAGAGCTGCTGGAGAGAGCTTTTACTGTCACTCATTGCTTTTTCACATTTAGATAGGTAATGCTCTCAAACATCCACAGAAAATAAGGATGCATCATTGGTTTAAACTGTGAAAGTACAGTGAAAACTCTGAGGTAATGACAAATAACTTTTGCTAAAGCACCTTTTAAAGTGGAGGTGAAGAGGCTCAGAGGGTGATGCCTATATCCTAAAATAGTTAGTGGTGACTTTTTTAGTGAGGTTTAACCAGAAAGAGCTCTGCTTGCAAACTTTCAGAAGCAAAGACAAAGGAATATGAAGATCAAAACAACAAGATATTTTAACACCAGGAAACTCTTCTCATTTTCATTTACTCAGACTCCAAAAACAACTAACTCTGCCTGTGTCACTGTGTTTTCAAGTGCAGGTACACTTTCTGAGGATAATTCTAAAGTGAGAGTGGACAAAGTGACAGAGAGACACAGGTCTCATAAGTGATTTTTTTGTAGAGGAAAGCCTTCAGAGCTGCAAATAATAACCAGACACTAAATTCTGCTCTCTGTCACACTGGAGAAAATTCAAAGTAATTACCCCATTGACTTCAGTGTAGTGATCCTAGATTTATATTACTGTAAATGACAGCAAAAATTGGACCCAATATAGAAATAATTTATCTAAGGCCCTAAGTATAGTTAGTTGCACAACTCAATCTGTAAATAATGCCTCTAATGCACATATGGCTAATTTACATCCAGACTATGAGAACATATCCAGTGCTGATTTCCAGGATGCTTAAAGCATTAGGCAGTGCCAAAATAAATCTGCAGTATTCCCAGAGCCCTCACAATCCTTCCAACTTCTGGGGTTGGGAAGAAGATGCACTACACACATTTTAGAAAAGTGAAATTCTATCTGCTATATACTGGTTATTGGATAATTCTTACCAAAAGGGCATAGAAAGCTGTTAAGCAGCACTCCATGTCTACTTGCAAGAGCTCTGCAAGCTCCCTCTTCTCAAGAAGTTGTTTTTATCTAATTTGTCTCTTACTGGGAGCAGAATTCTAGGAGCAGCTTGAGTTTTCTAAGAATAAACCACACTTGAAAGATATGAGGGTTTTAAGTAACATTGGAGAAGAGTGCTTGGAGTACATACATTTAACACACATAAAACTTAACTATAGCAATTTAAGCTAGATTCCTTCTCTAATCACATCTTATGGCATCACTGAAGCCAAATTGAAATTGATATTGCTAGGACGAAAGATGGTATAAAAATCTGAATTATTCACCAGCACAGCAAGAGAAAACAATTCTGCCAGCATATCAAGTATTGTTCTGGGCTTTGTATGAGCTCTGCAATGTGGTGTGTGAAGAGTTAGAAAACCCATGTCCTACTGTACCTTGGACTTTAGAGGAGACTTGTTAAGTCTAAACATAACAAGCCCGCCCTTCCTTCCTTCCTTCCTTCCTTCCTCCCTCCCTCCCTCCATATTTTATGTTATTTAACTGGTTGGTTGGTTGGTTGGTTGCTGGTTGGGGTGTGGGTGTTTTTGTATCATCAGGGAAGAAGAATTCTCCTGTTATGAGCACGCAGGAAGTGTTGAGACCCTGTGGTTAAATGCAGATTAATCACGGCTGCCTCAGTGCTGCAGGTGGATTCCATTAGACCCTTCAACAACAGAAGAGACATGGGATAGGCCTCTGGTGGAACAAAATCCCTGGAAAGAGATTTTGGGGGCAGCTAAGCCTGGCAAAAAGCCTTGGGAATGAGCAGGAAATTTAAGTGTGTTTCAGTCAAGACCAGACTTCAATGAGGACTCATTTAAAGGAGTACACCATGCTTGAAGGTGGGTAGGTGTTTTACCCACTTGATGAGACACTGCTAACTTGGTGCACAAACAAATGGTGTAAATATGAAAATTTAATCTTCATACAAATAATTCCATTTAGTCTGCCCTCATATGAAAGAGTTAAATGATGTTGAATGTGTGGGTCCTATAAAGCCCTTTGGATATCAAAGAGGGAAAACAATTAGAGAAGTTCAGAATTTATTTCACAAAGAACTTTTTTTAGAACTTAATTTTCTGGTATTTGCCAAGATTCTCCTTAAGGGAGTTGATAACTTTGCAGAATTTGTAAGGTAATGGTCTCTGAGATCCTTGGAGACCCATAAAGAATAAATGACCTAAAGAACAAATGCAGGAGTTATTTAAACACAGGAAAAATACCTCTGAAGAAGCTTCATACTCAAACAATGATAAAAATATTTTTTTTTTGTTATCCTGGTTCATTAAGAAACAAAAAAGGTAACCATTTTGAAGTTGTTTTTTTCTACTGTTAATGTTTCTTAGATTCTGTCAAGCATAAAAAAAATATTATTCTCTGCAAAGATGATAAAATTAATCTTGATTTTGCCTATATGATTATTATTTCCATTTCCAACACATAAAGTTCTTTAAGATGTTGAATCATTGGATATGTACTGAAAACAAGTTTAAGTCTAAAAATAGATGCCATACAGCCTATTTCCATTTTTAATTTAACTCTGAAATTTGAGCCTCACTTTGTGTTTCTATGATTTTTGAATAGGTATTTCTCCAATGATCAGCTTGAACTTTAAGGTGAGCCAAGGGCAAATCTGAATTTAGCCATTAGAGGTTAGTTTTAAAAGAGTTTTGTGTCACTGGTGCTGTCCCCTGTGGAGGTATTGCTGATGACAATCTGGATTCTACCAGGTGTGGGACAGGATGTACCCCATGGCTATGTCAGGTTGGAAGTGCTGAAGGAGTTTGCATGAGAGGAAGGCTTTGACAGAAGAGCACAATAGTTTGTGCAGAAGCTGCTGAGAATGATGTGTTTTCATGTTTTTAAAAGGCTGAGCTAAAATCTAACCCAGACAGCTGACTAACATCTTGAGACACAGGCAGTTTGGGTCAAATCTGGGTGACTGGCAAGTTTAATTATAGTATTTGATGACTGTTTTACAGCATTTAAGCCTCTTTGAACTTCACAATGGATGAGAGTGTTGAAAGGCTGTGAAACAAGTTCAGCTAAAAATGAACAAAAAAGATGATGCTTCCAACACTCTTAGTGGTACCTGGCATTTATTTGAAGTCTGATATTGCACACAAGACTTCCATATCTGTGACTCCAGGTTTCTGGTTGAAAGTACTGGATTTTTATCAGAACAATGGACACTTCTATGGCATTTGCCTGATTTTGACCCCCCACCCCCCTTTTCAGAGACACATTTCCTTTGCTGTTTCTTGTATGACCCCATTCCTTGAAGAAGACAGGTGAAGAGCAAGGCAAGGCTGACACAAATTGCATCCCAAGCAGATAAACCCAAAGCTGGACAGAGAGAACAGCACAGCATAGAAGAAATGTGTCTGTAGGGCTTTCAAAACCAACTAGAGAAAATTCAGCTCTAGTGTTGAGGCCAAAGGTCTCCTCCTTCTGAGCAGATGTTCCATAAGAGTGAAAGTGAAAGGTAAAAGAAAGCATGCAGAGCAGGACAGTGGCTAACTGCCCCAGCCTCGGCAAACCTTGAACATTTTGGGTTGCAAAATTTGGGGTCAGAACAGAAATTTCATTGATATTCCTCTAGCTTTTAATAATTACACCAAAATACTTCCAGCATAATGAGTTCTTCTCAAACCAAGAGAGCAGACAAAACCAGTAGCTTGTGAAAAACCTTCCAATTGACAGTAGTAAAAGCCCAGCTATTTGATTTCTGCAGTCAATTAATTCTAGTAAATTCCTGAAGAAGTCATTAATTGAAAAAATAATGACAGCTAAGATAAAGCTAACAGGCAGCAATATTCAGTCTCAAAAATTGCACAGTATTTCCAGAAAACAGTCTGGACAGTTGCAATAGCTACTGAAAGTTATTCAGCAAGGCAGAAAGCAGAAGCTTGTCACATGGTGAGACAAAACCAGCCTGTTCCTCACAGCAATGTAACGTTCAAAGCGAACACATCGCCCGCAATCTGCCAACTAAGAATTATTCAGCAAATAATTTCAAAGAGGAGATAGCATTTTCATAAAAATATAACAAAATGTTTCCTTCTTCATAAACAGAAATCAGGGAGAAATTAAATCACCAAATTACCTGCTACAGTTTACCAGTGTAAACACCACTGCTCTGATCCTCTTTAGCAAGTACACAACTGGAAATGAGAAACAGAACGAGAACGAGGAACTGTCTCAGTGGCACAGGCAAAAAGATTTTCCTGCATTTTCTTTTGAAAGGGCAGCCAGAATATCAAGGCTTATGTTTAATCAGATATACTGTAGGCTAAGGAGGGAGAAATGAGAGGGAATTACAAATTACTGAAATTGAAAAAAATCCACCATAGTTCTTGGAATTCTCTCTTTAAAAAAAAAATAGTGTTGATCTCCTGGGTCAGAAATGACTGGAAGAACGTGTAATGGAGATAGATGGCACACATGAGCTTTAGGGTTCTGTATTAAATGTACCATAGATACCCAGTGTTGTTTGTGATTAACAATTGTTTTTTAAACTTGCTCTCATCTGCAATTAGAAATGCAGAAACAATATTCCAGCTTTGATGGCTTTTTCTTCATCAGCAAAAATTCTGGGCTTGCTTTTCTCAGCTTCCTCCAATGCTACACAGGTAGTGGCAGAACAGGGAAAAGGAGCACGGCACAGAACACTGCAGGAGCTACCTACAGGGAGAAATCCTTTTTCTGTCCCACAGTGTAGCATACCAAGGAGCTACATTTGACTGCAAGATTCAAATATAATGTTTTGAGCTTAAAATCCTCTAAAAGAAACTAAGGACTAGAAAATTCTTGATGAGACATCCTCAGAGTGAGTGGACTTGGACAGAAAACATCATACAGCAGTAACAGTGAATTTAAAAGATTATTATTGCAGAATAACAGTGGATATCTATGGTGCACTAAAGGAATGGTACAGTCCTGTAACCAAAATGGTGCACAGGAAACAAAATGGATTTTCTAATGTAATATTCACTAAATCATGGACAGTGATGAACAAAACCTACAGTGCACACAGGCACTGAGCAGTTGTGGTGGCTTAGTGAATGAAAATCTGAGTCATTTCTGGATTAATGCTCTAACATAGTGCCAGGGGACACTCTGTTGCTGGAGATATCATTATTTCTCTGAGATATTTTGTCATTTATATCCCATGTTACATTCCAGAAGATGACAATTACCCTATTCCAAAGAGGACAAAATCAAAAGGCCAGCTTTCAGCTTGACCCTAGAGGGGTGTAAGAGGGAATAAAATATATCTGGTGCACCTTTGAGCAGAATTCTCTTCAAGCACAGGAGTGGAGGAGTTGAGGGGGCATCTCCCCAGTGCCTGCTCCACCAGCTGAGCAGAGAGGGGAAACATGAGAAAGGGGAAAGGTTCCACACTCCTCACATGCCAGATTGCACATAAGGAGTAGAGGACTAATAATCTGTTTATTTTTGAAAGCAGGAAAGGCAGATTGGCTATTGCATTGATATATGGTCTGCAGCAGTACAAAAGTTCTTCCACCTTCCCCTGTTCAGCTGTGTGCTCATGTATTCCAGTCAGCTCCTGTTTAGAAAGAGACAATAATAAGAAATTATAGAATGCCAATAAAAGGCAAGGAAAAAGCACAAAACCTGCCTATTGTAAAAACTCATAAAAGTTTTCCTAAGACACAGCATGCAAGACATGATGTTTGACTTAAATTTCTATTAAATAAATACATTCTGCCTACCTAAAATTCATTTCTTGTTTTGATTTGATGAGTTCATCATGCTTGGTTTCTATTTAGTGCAATGAAGATTATTCTACTAAAACAGAATTTGTATGTGGTAAAATTAATTTCAGAAATATTCTGATGTACATAAGTCGCTCTGGTTTCCAAGAAGAACCCCGTGGCTTTCCCCCATGGCCTAAGTCTCCCGCAGAACACTGGCACCATAATTCCTTCTGGCTCTTCCAGCCCTAAATACTGTGACTCTTTCCCCAAGCACAGCAGCCTCTCCTGGGAGCTTCATTGTGAAATATCTGGGAAAGATACCCGAGGATGAGGAAGAATGACAGCTGCAGAGAAGGGGAAGGGGTTTTCAGGTGAGGGGGATGGTGACCTGCAGCCTTAATTTACCATTAGTATCAGCACCACAAACCGAAGGCAGACAACCATAGCATTTGTAACGCTTTCAGAAACTATCCTAGATAACCCATTTACACATTTTTGCCTAAATGTGATCCCAGGACATGTATTGAAGTTACTGTTTCCAACTGGACCATCTATTTTCCTGTCAAGAAAAGCCCAGATACAATGTGGAAGAGGAAAGAAGTGCCAGCTCTGTGTTAACTATCACAACATGCAGACAGCTATCACTGCCAGCCAAAAATTGAACATCAATGAAATATTTATTAAAATTGTGTAAAATTGTCATGAGATGACATGAGCTGGACTCAGGCTAATGACTGTGTAGACTGATGATCCCCCCTTTTCAGATCCTGGATGATAACTTGCTCAACATCAGGTATTGTGGGAAGCATCATGCATTACTCTCCCTAATGGCCTTCAGCTTTAAGTTTTTTAATTTCCTGTAGGTCTCAGCTGTATGACAAGGTCTCCCAAGGTTTCTTTGCTCATTAACTTGTGAGCCATGGACTGGGGACTCAGGAGTGAGGGGTGGTGGGTGAAGTATTATCTGACCTGGCTTCTGGTATCCCTGCTTTTTATGGTTTTCAGGGATGGGATACACAGCCTTACAACCCTAATTTTATTTATTTGTTTGTTTGTTTATTTGTAGAAACGACGTTAATACCTGTGTCTCAGCTTACAGGTGTGCGTGTAAATACCTGAAGTCTCTAGGCGTACCACCAGCAAAATTACGTGTCCTCAAAACACCTCGTATAGTATTGTTTTTATTAATATTCTTATATTTTGCAATTTTCACTCTTTCATTCAAATCCAACAGATTTGCCAGGGCGGGTGGATGGGTCTGAAAAATAAAGTTCCCGAAGCGGTTGGCAGCGGAATGGGATCCAGAGCAGCACCACTCCCGGCTGGCTCCGTGGCCACCCCCGAGTCTCTAATATTCAATAATAATAACAATAGACGCCTTTAGCCAGGTTCCCTCCTCTCCACAGCTCCTGCAGATCTCTCTGCCCGCTCCAGAAACAAAAATAGCGATGAATTAATTAACGGGACGGGGATCTCAGCCGGGAGGGGGCCCCGGGAGCCCAGCGCTCCGTCACGCCCGGGGAGCCGCGGCCTGTCCGGCCCTGCCCGCGGCCAGCGGGGCTGCTCGGTGCGCTGGGCAGCGCTGCCCGGGCGCCCGGGAAACGGGAAGGGAAGAGAGGGAGGGGGCGAACCCTGCCCTCTGCCCTCTGCCCGCCGCCGCCCGCAGCATGGGGAAGGCGGAAGCGGCGGAGCCGGCCCGTCAGGCCGGGCGGCGGCGGGGGGGCAGCGCGGCGAGAGGCTGAGGCGGCCGCGGCAGGGACGGGCGGACTGACGGCGGCAGGGAGGGCACCGAGCCCCCCGCCGGCACCGAACCGCTGCCGGCAGCGAGCCGGGACGAGCAGGGGGAGGCCGCTGGCGGCCTGCGGGGCCCCGCGGCGGAGCGGCCCTGCCCGGGGGATGCCCTGGGGGCGGCGCGGGGCCGGGCCGGCGGCAGCGGCGGGCAGGGCCAGGCCGGGCGCGGGAGGGCGGCGGGGCCGGGGCTGCGGCGGGACCTGCGGCCCCCGGCCATGGAGCCGCAGGTGGGGCAGCCGGGGAAGGGGGGGACCCGCGTGCTGGTGAGGGCCTCCCGCGGCCAGGAGCGCTAGAGGAAGGACCGGCAGAGCCCCTGACAGGTGTCTCCGCCGTAAGTGCCCTTACGCAGTCACTCGAGGACTGACAGACTTTGCATTTGTTATTGCTGCTGCTGCTGCTGCGATCTTCAAAGATGATGTTGGCAGAGCAAGCCCAGAAGTGGTTCCCAACTCACGTGCAAGTTACGGTCCTTCAAGCCAAAGGTCTGAAGCCAAAAGGTAAAAATGGCAGCAACGATGCCTACACCATCATACAGCTGGGCAAGGAGAAGTACTCCACCTCGGTGGCCGAGAAGACGCTGGATCCCATCTGGAAAGAAGAGGCCTCATTCGAGCTCCCTGGACTACTCATGCAGGAGAATCCAGAAAAATACATCCTGTACCTTATTGTCATGCACAGGTCGCTGGTGGGGCTGGACAGGTTTTTGGGACAGGTGGCCATAAGTCTGAACGATATATTTGAAGACAAGCAAAGGCGGAAAACAGAGTAAGTGATGGTTGGTTTTTTTCATTACAATTTGTATTCCTTGGACAGTTGCACTTGGGGAGGGTGGGAAATAGTAGCCTTACTATGAGCGTACATACTTTGAAATGAAATTAGTACGTTTCTGTCGTTGATTCTGTGTTCAGATCTCTTAAGCTATGCAGTTATGTCATTGTGGCCTGACCTCTTCCAGAGAAGTTTACTGTAATCAAAGTGGTTACTGTGCACAGGGAAGGACTGTCAATAACATTAACTTTTCTGACAAACTCTTGTGTGTAACATGAACTCATTATAGTCTGTTTTTCTAAGCATTTCTTTGTTCTGCACAGGGCCATACTCCATTCATCTCCTACCTCAGTTTGAACCATGCATGGTTCAGATGCCCTGAAACCTGGTGTGGTTCTCTTTAAAATTGTTTTCCTTCACTTGCTTCAACCACGTGTCTTTAAATATTTTATATTTATGTTTTAGTGGTCAATGAACTGTGACTTAATGAAGGCTTACCACAACAGCACAGTGCTTTGCTGATCCTGATTAATCTTAGGCCATGTTCCCGCAGCCTGCACTGTACAGCAGGCCTCAGCTGAGAAGACTGAAGAGAAATTTCAGCTCTTGTGGTAGCTTCCATCACTACCTACATAAGCATTTGTCAAATAAAATTGTGTTTGCCAGGGAGTTCAGGTACTGGAATGCAAAAAAAAGGAATTAAAACCAAAAACAAAAGGCATCATAGCAGTTTATTGAGTTGAACTGTACTTACCTAATTCTCTGAGTTTTTCAGCTAAATGAGTAAAGTTGTTATAACTCCTAGACAGGACATGGTCGCATAAAAGTGTTTGGTACCAGTGTTATTTATGCTCCATGTGTAACTCAGACTGTACGTGTGAAAGTACTGCAGACATGCCTATAACTTCATGCTTTGGGTTTGGCTTAGATGTGCTTGTCCCACAGAAGTTGAATCAGAACAGCGTGGAGACCTCCAAGTGAGCTCTGTGTTGGCAGTGACATATGAATGCTGACAGATCTTTCTGCAGTGGTTAAAAATGTTCCTGCTCCAGGTGCCTTTCCTCCTCTAGTGTCTCTTCAGTAGAGTACAAAGGCTCCTGTGCCCAAATCTCAGCTGTTAAAATTAAAGTCTGGTATCCATAGTGATGGTGGGTCTGTGGTGAGGCGCTGGACTTTGTGTCCAAGCCACTAAAAGACTGGCATTGCTCTGTCTCTGACTGTGCAGGGGTTGAACCACCAGCAGTGTTGCAGTTGGAGGTGGAAATCCATTTGGTTAACACCAGGCAGGGCTTCTTGGTCAGACAACTGTTTCTGCTGGAACCACCTCAAAACCTGGGCCTGCTTAAATGCATGGCTGAGGTTGAAGAGAACCAAAGACAAGTCAAAGCTCTTTTTGCCCTGGTGTTCGTTTGTTTTTGTAAACTGAATTTTTTGCAAAATATTATGTTCACAAATCATATGATAGGAAAGAAGAAGTCTGTGCAGAATCTTTTGTGGGTTCACTGTCTGGAATATTACGCTTTTTATTTGCTTGCCTTTTTAGGGACAGACCAGTTATCTTGACAGGTTAATGCCTGTAGCCTTAGGGTCTTAATTTCTGTTAACACTTGATTCATAAAGTTTCACTTCTCTTTAGACATGTATCTTCAAAATTCTTGAATCATTAGTAGTAATTATCTTGCAAGTCAGTAGTCAGCTGCCTTAGTTGCACCACCTAGCAACAAGGTGAAAAACAAGGGGAATGAATGACAGAGGAATGCTACTAAATATAAAGACTGTAAATCTAGATAGAAATATGTGTTCAGAAATTGGAGTAAAATATGTAAATTTGTAAATATGTAAATTACTATGAGTAACAAAACTTCTTTTCCCTAGAAGAAGAAACATAGGTTCCTGCACCAGTTTTAGCAAAAGTAGTGCTGGAGTCTTGCAAAATTATTCCAGAAATTTTTAAGTGGGGTAAGTAACACAGTCCTTGTGATAGTTAAACAAACATTCAGATCTGCAGTGTTTTTATAGGAAGTTATGCTTAGCAGGGCTCCATAGGTGTTCTTTATTTTCTCATTTCTTTCTCTGAAGTGTGAGAGAGGAACTCCTGCTATGTAGCCGTGAAGCAGTTCCTCGCAGAGCACCGCTGAAATCACCGCGGCTCCCCGAGAACACCGCGCGCTGCCTGCGAGCTCTGCTGCACAAGATGGGGGCCTATGGGGAAAGTTTTACAAACAGCCTAAGTCCTTTCTTCAGAAGTTACTTGAGCATTTAAGATTGCAAATCTTATTAAAAGTTGATGGGTGTTAGGCTTCTAGGGCCGAACAGCCGTACTTGTAAAAGTCTTATGTAAGTGTAAAAGTGCGGCTGGGCGGCAAGTGGGATTTTTGGCAGCGCGTTCTCGCTTAATGCTGTTTTAAATCCTTATGAGGAAGGAGCCACTGAAAGTCCAGTTTTCTCTTGGTGTCTTTAGGTGCTTAGAAACCTCAGAAATATCCTTTCTGAAACTCACTTATGAAAAAAAGTAATGCTGAGTTCCTAAGTTGAGATGTTTTTGAGTTTTTGTGGTTGTGTGCTGTGTGCCCCCTTGCCAGGCGGGTGTGTCATGGCTGTCTCCTTTAAGCGTTCATTGGAGATGTGTAAGATTTGTATGTGTGTGTGGGATGAGGGCAAACTTTCAAGAATAGATTTACGAATGCAATCTCAAACAAATGCTCTTTTTTTCCCCCTCTTTATTAAATCCTTTTTAATAGAAAATATTCCTAGTCCTGTGTTGGCAGTAAACTAAGGGTAATATATTTGGACCTGAAGACCTTCTAACTGTGACTGTGGTGTGGGAACTGAGACACCGAGCACCTTTCAAAACCACGTCCAATGTCTTTGTTACCAAAGCATTCTGATGGTTGAAAGCTATATTCATTGTTTCAGAAACACTAATCTGTTTTATTAAGCAATGTTTTTACTTTTAAATATGTTCAACAGGCTTGTGCTGTTATTAAATCCAGAGTTATTTTCTTATGTTGATGTAACCTTAACATTTCTTGCTTTGTTTGGGGATGAATGAGATCCAGTTATTTGATGAAGTGTCTATTGGTAATATTTCTGCTTTTTAATATATTTAATAGCTTCCTCTTTCCAACACAGCTCTACATATGGTGCTGTAAGAGACAGACTCAAGAGTCACCAGGGTATTGCAAAAAAGATATTTAATATTCTGCACAATGCTGAACCCTGTCAGCAATTCCCTAGTGCTTTTTTAGTAAGGAGGTATGAGAAGTGAAGGCTACCAGCTGATTCAGAATTCCTAGGAAGACCGTGGGGTGTGTGACATTTGGCTTTTTACATATTTTTTTAATTTAATATTTTATAATTTGAAAGAAATAAATTTCAAAAATCATTGCAGACTCAGGAACATTATGTTAGGGAAAAATAATGTGGGGGTTTTTTGTTTTTTTTTTCTGTGGAGCTTTTTTTGTTACTTGTCACATCTTAAGACAAATACTCCCTGCAGTAAAGTTTTCAGGCAGAGGCCTCATGACAGGATTTGTCTTGTGTTCTCAGAAACTTGCTCTGGCTCAAGGCTTAATGAAACAATGTAGTCTATTTACGATAACTTGATAGGGAAGATTTTGTACACAGCATTATACAATGTCCTTTTTCTTTCTGAAACTGATGATTTTTCAAATTCTTAAAAGTAAAAATTCCTGGAACAGTTAGATCCAGATGCAGCTCAGATGGTCCCTCACTAGATCTCTTCCAGAGACTTCATCCAAAGCATCTGCAGGATCCCAGTTCATTTTCTTTCTGTCTCAGTGCAGAAATGCCCGTTGTACTGTGAAAGTTCGTAAATTTGTGTCTCTGACATCTCTGCTGTAGTTGGAAATGGACAGGGACTTTTTACTTCTGCTCTTTTTTCCAGAGCTGAAAACTAGACTCCAGATGCTGAAAGATTTTTCTGAGGTTTTTTAAAAATTCTAAAAACTTTGGAAAAACTGCTTTAATAGAATTGTGTTTAGCACAAGTTTTCAAATGTTACATTTCTGACATGGCTTTTATTTTTGCAATAACATCGCATGGGTTTTTTAATTCATCCTAAGAAATACATGACAGTTTTTTCTGTCTGCTCCTGTAAAATAAAGATACCTCTTCTACTCTTCCATTTGAAATGCAAATTATAATCCGTGAATGTATTGTTTTTAAGCATTTTTTTGGCATTTTAAGCATAATTTCAATTCAGTCATAACTCACAGTTGCCTTAATGCTGCTGATAATCTGATTACATAGGATCAAAACAAATTTTTGGGTTACCATGGAATAAAACAAAATACTCATTTGCTGGCATGTCTTAATTTAATGAAGCACTTTACTTTTTTTTTTACAATGACTGAGCTTAGATTTTTTTTTGTCCTGTGGGCTAAATGAGCACTAGGAGAACAAATTGCTGTTAACTTTCCCAGTGTTACTTATTTCCTCAGCTTTTGCTTTATCCTTGTTACTCTCTAATTTCACACTGTTTATTGTCCATTCCTTTATGAGCTTTCCTGCACAGCTCATTTTATTGTATGTTCAGCTGATTTAAGATGTAACACTTGTTTGGAATGCTATAAATTTGAGGAGGCAGGTGATGTAGAGTTATTATTTCTTATTGAAATGTTGGAGAAGACATCTTTTATTTGTGATTTAGTTCCTCTTCTCCCTGGAGTCAGTAATATCTCCCCAGCACTCCCCTTCACACACACAAATTGCAGCACTTGCTAAAAACATGCTTGCTTGAGCATAGTACAGTGAAGGAATCTTGGCCTTTTCTAAGGATACTTCTTGACTTATATTGATCATAAAAAAGAGCCAAAATGAACTTCTCAGCAAGCAAACAAAAACATCTCATGGTTGACCATGATCAGTACCCTGTGTTGTAGGCACTTTAGTGCTGCTGAACTTCCTTGAAGTTATGCAAATGGTGTGAGTTTTTCCAAATTAATGTGAATTCTTTCTTGGCAACCTCTGTCTTGGATATAAACTCCCTCTTCAACTGCCTCTGCTCTGTCCTCTCTCTCATCTGTAGCAGCAAAAGCAAGAGGGAGGCTTCAAATACATCTGGAATTATGAACAAGCAAGCAACTAGTAAATTGATAATATATGGGCTCTGTGCTTATTAATGAGTGGGAGCCATTTTAATAATATTTCTACAAAACATAACACACTATTATTTATTCATTTTTAGTCTTAAATTTACTTTAAACAAGAAAAATACCTTTTAAGGGATGAACTTCAATAATAGTGGAAATGGCAGGGTGTAATAGAAAATATCTTTATTGTGGTTGAAGTAAGAGAAAAACCTTGTTCTGCTCAAGTCAGAAATGGGAAGAGTAGTAACCAAGAAGGAAAAAGTGAAGAAAAGAGAAAGATGGTTATGGGAGAAAACAAGGTTTTGCCCAGCTGTAGCTTTATGGACTTATAGCCATATTTTGAAATTATTTAGTAATATTCCCAGCATTTAAATTTTGACAACAAATCTATGCACATCCCCTCAATAAGTCATAACTGAGTCAGAGTCTAAGTGCCATCTGGATTGAAATGCTTCTCCATTTTCTGTGCACACATACACATGCTTGCACACACACTCAAATAACTGGTCTTAATTCTTATACCTTCCATTAGTTTTTTTCTAACATAGAGGTATTCACACGTGGTCTTTAGCCAAAATAATAAGTAAACTAAGACCACTTTAATGACTTTGATTCCAGCTGATGTTAGCAAACCCCATAGTGAGGGTGTTGTGATAGCTGTCATTTCCCATATGTTTTGTGGCGTTACAATGTCACTCTGTAATATTTATTTTAAACTGCTTTGAATATCTCATTTCAGTTGGCTTCCAGAAAGTAAGAGTGTTCATCTTTGTGAGTGTCATCACTTATTTTAATAAATAATTTATTTTCTTCTTAATTTCCTTTCATACACGATGTAGTCTGCTGTGCTCAGCCCCTTGCCTTAATTTTCCTACTTGCTGACTTTCGGGGCAGCCTCTCAGTATGGTATTGGAATGATTTATCACAAAACATACTTCTGCATTTTTCAAATTGCATACGCTGCTAAATGAAAATGTCAGACAGTTCTGGGCTTTGGATGTTGTTTTTTATCAATTAGCTCTGGACATTTATGTTAGTGGGCTTTTGTGTGGTACAAGTTTCTTCAGTGTGTCCTTGACAATAGTCATCAACTTCTTTTTTGTGCCAGCTGATGGACATGTTCTGTCATTTTGATTCTGGTGGTCTTTTATAGGGGTAGGTTTAGAAGTATCTGCCTGTAGAGGAAATTCTCATTGATGTGTAGCAGATCATGATCCTGATTTTTGCCTGTAAAATCAAGGTCAGAGGTCTTGGTGGATGTTGTGATGATTATGTGGCTTTTTGCAAAATTTCTTCAATAATTTGTGAATTGAATTAAAGATTTGGCAAAATTCCTTGGGTTTTTCAGCAAAGCAAAGCTAGATCAGCTCAGCAGATAATTAGTAGTAGACTGAAGAAAGAGTGGTGTGTTTGAGAAGCAGAAAGATGGGAAAATTCTTTCAATACTTTCTTCATCTTTGGCACTGTCCAGAAGACAGAGTTGGGAGATCATCTGTCATTCACCAGATGAATGTGCTGGCTGGAA
The DNA here is from genome assembly GCF_001522545.3 of Parus major. Lineage (NCBI taxonomy): Eukaryota > Metazoa > Chordata > Aves > Passeriformes > Paridae > Parus > Parus major. The sequence goes on along the minus strand of NC_031775.1, from coordinate 28,237,841 downwards.
CACTTAATTCCTGTTGAAATTGGTAGATAAGTTACCTAGTGGTTTTAGAAGCTGTCAAAGTATATAATTAAAGTGTAATTGAAATTAGGTTGTGCTTTTTTCTTACCCATGCAGTCAGCCCATCCTGCTCCCTGTTACATGGTGAGCAGAACAGGCTGAGTGATGCTTCTTCAGAGGAGACAGAGGGATAAGAATTGCAAGTGTCAGATTCTGTGGCAGATTTGGAGGACAAATAGAAAAGGGGAGTAAAAAACAAGCTGAATTCAAATTAAATAGACCAGGGTTTTGTAACTTGCTCATTTCTAGCAACTTGTTTCATTTTTCTCCTTCATCCTTCCTGTCTGTCTTCCCTAAGTTGAAGGGTTCATTATTAGTGATTATCTGCTAACTGCACAAGTTATCAGAGTTTGTTTTTTCCCACCCCTAATTGTAGGTGTGGCCAAAATAAACTAATTTTTTCATGGGTAGAAAGTAGCCATGCTGCTTCACATAGGGGTTTAGCTTTTCAGGGCTGCCTGGTCAGCAGGATTTTTCCTATTTAGCCTTGCACACTGAGCTTCTCTTTGCACATTCAAGAAAGTTGTTGGCATGCTGAGCAGCAATTTATGAAATACTTAAATGTAAAAATTAACAGAAACCTGTGCAAGACAGGCAAAGCCCCTTAGTGCACTGAAAAACAGATGAGAGAAAGAAGCAAGGGTTGTTCTGATGGAAGCCACAGGGAAAAAGTCAAAATTAGGGGGTGTATGGAGGACATTGCCCTACAGAACATTTGAAGGTGAGAGCAAGAAGAATGAATGTGATTCCAAAGGCAATAGGGCTTCCTTTGAAGTTGGAAAAATTTGCCAGACTTTGTACAAGGTCTGTTTAAATAAAGACTGTCTGCAAGACTGGATGTAATATTTGGTTATTAAGTAAAAGGGCATCTGCTCTCATAAAAGCCACCCTGTTTTGTTCATGTATGTTATTGGCTATTTTCCTACTTTGTACAGGCTTTCTATAGAATAAGCTCATGGCAGCTTGACAAATAGAGCATTTATTGTGGCTAAAAGTACTGTAAACAAAACCAAAATAGCAAGTTTTATTGGCTTTTATAATACATTTCAATTTTTTAAATTGGCAGTAGTATAGTGGAATTTAGTGTTTTAGGACCCAAATGTTGTTATCTGAAATCAGTGGACTTCATTTCCCGATTCTTTCTTCTCTCCTGTATAGAGCTGTTTTTTCTATTTGCTGCTTACACCCATGTGTTGTCAAAACAGATTCTAATGAGAAACATTTACAGACTTAGTTGCTCATTCACGTGCAGCTCCACATAAATGCATTTGCCTCCATTTGTTCTCATCTGTTTAAAAAAGTAATTAGTTGCCTTTGAATTTTGAAGAAAATCATGATTTGAGTCTGCTTCTCATATTGTCTTGTTATGAGCTGAAGCATATGGAGCCTTCATTATAAGTAAAACAAGATAAACTCTCCAAGGTAACAAAGAAACCTCCTTGAAATGCCAATGAAAATTAAATATCTGTCTTGCATACAAAGATTTGATCCAGCAATCATTATTCAAATAGAAATTCCACTGAAGACCAGAGGAATTTTGCTGGAGTAAAAGAGTTTTTGATTAAATTCTGTTGGAATCAGTAGCAGTGCTGAACCTGGTTCCAGCAGGACTTTCTGTTGTCTTCCTAGGGAAAGGAGAATTTCTTTGTTTTCCCAGTTGAACTTATTTTTAATGTCAATTTGTTCAAGATATACTTTGAAAAGAAATGTAGAAGCTATGAAGGCAAGGTATTAGTTGTGGGCTTCTCTTTAAGAAGAGGTAAATGTCAAAATAGTGCATGGAATTTACCCTTAGCAGATGAGTGCAGGTAATGACAGAGCGTTGGTGATTGGTGATAAGAGTGACAATAATTGGGTTAAATGAATTTTTAAAATAAATTACGTTCTTCCCCATAGCAAAAGCTCAAGAATTTGTCTTCTTCTTGTTCTAAGACAAGTGACATGGATCAGTTTAAGGTTTTGACCATTCAGAAGCAGAAACATAGAAAAACGCACCAGTTTTATCAGAGATAGAGTATTAATGTTTGAACCCTGTGAGGAGAGGGAAAAAGGGAATGTTTTGTTACAGTGTAGGCTGAGCCATTAAATTTGTCAAAAACTGAAGTCCTTTCTGCCTCAAAACCCTCATGAGCATTATTTGTGCTGGTGTGTGTTCAGTGTGTGCCTGAGGAGCCATGGGAGGACTTTCTCAGGTCCAGGATGGTTTTTGGTCAGGGTTTTGTATCTGCACAGGAGCTGTCTGAGCAAGGCTTGCTCATTATGGCTGGGTACTGTTTGTATTTTTTTTAAGGGAATATGTGAACATACTTTCTTTTAAAGAAAAGTTTTAATGGAAGTAGGCTATCTTGTCTTCCAGTTTTTGCAATATTATGTAGCACAAAGGCATCTGACTTTTGGTTCTGTTTTTGTTTTCTGTAACAACTCTATAGATGACTTAAAGTATTTCTGGAATCAGTTACCAAAGAAGTGAAACATTATTAACTAAAAGGAAAAACCATCCATCTTCTTCAGACACATATTCCAGGTTTTGTATTTCATTTAACGTATATAAATGAAGTTACTTCACAACAGAAGAAAAGCTTTTTTCCTAAAGATTTAATTATCCTTCTGCTGGTTTGAGCTTCTGGGTCTACTGGATCCATGGATCCATGTTGTTCATTGCGAGTACAGAGGAGTACTTGTTGTACTTAATTGTTTTGCTTTAGTATGAAATATAAAATCTTGTGAACATCACAAAGCAGCAACAACAACAAAAAAGGCATAATAGTCTTTATTATTTTGTTATGTCTTTGGTGTGTCACTTTTGGAAATATTTTCTCAACTCAAAACATGTAATGCCTGAAAATTTGATTACAGCTGTCCCCTTTAAAATATATTTAAGAAATCTGCAAATAAACAGAGGGCTATTTTTCTCCTTTCCTGACATTCTTTTTTCTGTATTTTGCAGGATTGAGTAATGTATGTATAACTGTATAGTCCATTTTGTATCTGTGTTAATGGACAATTTAATTTCTTAGCTTCTCCAGTTCAAAAGTTACTGGTGGTAAGGCACTGTTGTGTGTCTGTTTGCATGGATTTCTCCTGACAATGGGTTTAGAGCACTTCTTTGGAGCTGGTGGATCTGAAATATGCCCTTGTGACCTTTTGAAATAGGGAAAGGCTCTTGGTGATGGTTGTGGAGAAGGGATTGTGTGTTGGTCATTCATTTAGGTGAAGCTGTGGAGGGAAGATTGAGCCATAATTCTGCAGATGGCTTCCATGGGACAAAGGAGCACAATAGGGAATGAATAAGACACTTGGATAATCATAAAGCTTTTGCTGGACCTGGCAAAGAAGCACACTTGGTTTTTGAAACAGATGATCACACCTTTGATCTCTTTTCAAGGAGTGGGGATTTATGTCATGGTTCCAAAGGAAATATTTCTGAAGTTAATCCTGCTGGTGACCTGCAAAGGAGAGGATGCTGTTGGATACACCTATGTGCTCACAGTTGTACTTGTGGAGTTACTGTCAGCATCCAGAGGGGAAGCAGTTGCAGAATTGAAATGGTAGCTGGCTGTTCATGGCTCTCAGATAGTTCTTAGCCAGAGTTGCTGCAGTTGTCATAAATCTTAACCAGTTCTTAGAAGGAAGAAAAGAGAGGAAAATGTTCGCTAGTGTGTAAACTTGAGCAAAATCCAAGGAGAAAAGTTTACTAGATCAAGTAGTTGCCACATAGAATACATTAATATGCATCACTACTAAATAAAGAACACTTGAAAACTATAAAAAAATGAAAATAAAATGTATCTGTATTTATAATTAAGTACAAAGTCTCCTTTATAAGCAGATGGAAGCCCTTAATTTTGATGATGTTTGGTCAGCTTCCAGAGTTGATTTTGATTTTGAAACAGGTGAACACTAAAGAGCTTCCTCTTGCTTAGTTATTAAGTTTTCTCTTTGAGAACAAATATAAACAGAGAAATTTTTCAGCACAGGAATGACTGAATCTTTGATATAGGATTTTGGTTTTCATACTTTAAATTGTTCTAAGCAGATGCATTACCCAGCTAACCAGAGGGTAATGATAGCCTTCAGAAAACACAACCTAATTTGCTCTCTTTCTCCTTTAAGGTGGTTTCCCCTAGAATCAAGACAAGGGAAGAGAACTAAAGACAGAGGAGAAATAAATGTCAATATTCAGTTTATGAGGAATAACATGACAGCAAGTATGTTTGATTTGTCAATGAAGGACAAAACCAAATCCCCATTTGCTAAACTAAAAGACAAAATGAAGGGTCGGAAAAACGATGGGACGTTTTCAGATACATCCTCTGCAATCATCCCGAGCACTCACATACCTGATACAAATCTAGAGGTGTGTAGTGGTGAAGTGCAAATGAAATCCAAACCAAAAAAACCTTTCCTCTTGGGACCTCAGCGGCTGTCCTCAGCTCACTCCATGTCAGATCTAACAGGACCACACGTCTCCTCGGAGAAAATGAAATCCAGCACTGTTGGCTACACCCATCTCTTCAGGCGTCAGCTGGAGTCCTTTGGTTCCGTTGATGAAGGGGGTAAGTAAAACTCCTGACCATTACAATTACAGCTCACTGCTATTAGAGCATTCAGAATCTGTTACTCTAGTTTATGAAGCACTTACAATGCCAAAATATTAAGAGAGATTGCTGGTCTATATTTAACACTTTCTTTAATTTCTGGTAACTCATAATTGCTGTTTCTGAATGTAAGAAATAATTTACACTGCTCATGATGTATGATAATGTAGCATTTTCTCTTATTATGTCCTCATCTGAGAGTACATTGCTTTCCAGAAGGGACTCTAGGCAAAATAGCATCTCATGAGAAATAAGTCTAATTAAAAAGTCAAAAACTATCACCAAATTTTAAACCTGATTTATACAAAGAGCTGGAAATATTTTGCATTGCTCAGAGTCATTATGCAGCAACATACTATTATCTCTTTCTGGAATGGCACATCACTCATAGCTGTCTTCTCTGTAGAACTTCATTTTCATGCAGGAAACAAAGATTTCTGATGGTGCCTATCCATTAACATTTCTGAAACATGAAATCCAGGCCACAGCTGTTAATTTTTATTTCTTTTTAATAGCTTAGTTACTCACCAGTGTTCTGAGCTGAGGCTCAATTGCAAAGCTTCTAGATCTAAGCTAAAATGGTTTTTCTGCATGTCATAAACTGTGATATAGTGTCTCATTGATAATATACTAATGACAGATTGTTTGCAGGGAGTCTAAAATCTCCACACAGAAGGACATTAAGTGTTGATACTTCTAAAATGAGCCAACTTGACAGCACAGTTGATGAAACTGCACTTGAAGCACAAAATGACCCATTTAATGTGAGTGCTTCGTTACCCCAAAAATTTGCTACACTGCCAAGACAGAAGAATCCATTTGAAGAAAGCCCAGCAACGTGGGATCAAAACATAAGTCTGTTTTCCAAACCTGTCGAGATCAGAAAAGAAATTAAAAAAGAGAAAAAAGAGAAAGTTAGTCTTTTTGAAAGAGTGACTGGAAAAAAAGATAGCAAGAGGTCAGATAAACTTAGCAATGGGGGATCAGAGAGTTCTACTGACTTGAAATCACCGAGTGCGTTTGGGGAAGCTCATCAGGAGAGTTTTGATTATGATTCGACTAATCCGTTTATGGCAAACTTCAAGCCTACAAGCATGTTGCCATCTTCAAGGTAGGTTTTTGCTGTATTTCAATCTGATATCTTGAACATGTTATATAAATGAAAATGTGAAGTGTCAAGGAACACAATCTTTGTGCTTTATGCACGTTTATATCACTGCTTGTCTGTTTCTAAGTGTGTTAGGAACTTTTTATGTAATTTGATCGTTTCTTACTTTGTTTTGAAGTGACTTTTTTATTACTGATATGTACTGTGAAGGTTTTTGGGTGCTTGTGTTTGTGGAAGACCTTATTTGTGCTTCAGAATGGGCTCTCCCTGAAGTCTTCTGCTTTAACTAAACATTTGTTGCTAATTTATAGCATTGCCCTAGATTAGGTTTTGAGAGGGAAAGGTTTCAAGTGTAAGGGGAAGAGGAAATTGAATAACTAAAAGAGTGATGCAAATGGGAGTAGTGAAGAGAAATCTTGTGGATGTCACTATTTGGGGAAAAAATAAAAAAATAAATTAAGTTCTATATGTGAGAGTACAAGAATTAAAGAACATTCTGTTTCTAAATGGGAATACTGACATGAACTCTTATCTCACCTGAATTCATTTGGCTCGCTGCAGCTTTGCTGAGTTCTGTGTACTGAAATTGTTGCACAAGGCAGCAGTTTATGTCTTGAGCAGAATGAATTAAATTACAGGGCTGATAAGCAACTTTGATTTAAATAATCCATTTTAATCTTTGTTTGTCTATCAATGCTTTACTTGTTTTCCTTAAGAAAAAGTGTAACCCACAGTTAGTTTCCTTCCTAGGTTTTGTTTGCTACTGAGAAAGATAGGCTGTGTCTCTCTTTATACATGTATGAAGATATATATATATATATTTATATACTGCCACCCACATATACTGTTTACGATAGATAAATATTTAAGAAGTTAATTAACTTTCATTACTTTGCATTTTTTTTTGTTTGTTTTTGTATATAAATGCCAGAAAATAGCAGTCCTTGCTTTTTCAAGGTAATGATTCATTTCTGTGTAATGACTTAAATTTGGTAGAAAATGCATATGAAATTAAAATGCTTCAAACTGTAATCTAAAGGCTGTAAAATCAATCACTGTTTTAAATGGAAAACATGGTTGTAAAAAATTCACTATTTCCTGTGTATTAATTCCTTAATTAATGACACAAGAGTTGTTTCTTTTAAAAAAAAAATGTTTTTTGTTATCTTGTTCTCTTAGAACAGAGGGATCCTATTGTGTGCCAGCTCAGTTTTTTTTCATGGGTTTGAATGCATGAACTCCTGATTTAAACTTAGAATCATTTTCTTAACAAAACTAATCATGGATGTGAATTAGGGAAATGAACTGAAATGGAGCTGCTGTAGAAAAGAATTTGTTGCTAGAAGCTCATCTGACCTCAACAAATTATCTTTGTGCCTTCTATGAGTCCAGTCAGTTCCTAATGTCTTAAATAACATGTTTATAGACAATCTTAGAATATTTTTTTATTTAATGAAGTATTTATCTGGATTAGTGTAAGGTTAGATTGTAGCTTGGTTTGTCAGAAGTTAAACTTCCATTTAAATAAGTCCCTTTAAAGAGAAATAATTCAAATAACAATTAAAATTGCATAGCATTTAATTTTTTTTAAATTAAACACTCTATTCAGGCAGATGCAAGATATAAGTAGTGAAATCTTTTGAAGTTCTAGCATGCAGAAGATCTTGATAAATATAAAACTTAATGGTAATCATGATGGACTTTTTTTCTTTGTTTTGTAATTAAAAAGCTCATCACAGTGCCCATTCAGAAGGACTCTAGTCATTTGTTTGTCTTTGTATGAGAGTCCCTTTTACTTGACTTTTATGTAAACATAAACTTTTGATAAGAAAAATAGATATTATTTTATTTTCAAAAAGCCACAAATAGTAAACATTCTGACCTTTTTTGTGAGACAGCTATTATGGCATAATATCTAGCATGCAATAAGTTAAGTTGGAAGCTCTTGATTTTTGTATGTTTCATTATGATGTTCTGTGTGAACCTTTTAGACTTAGTTTACTTTTTTTCAGATGTATCTTATACAATTATTTTCTTTTGAAGTAGAAATTAATACAAAATGTGCATATTTAATAAATTTACTGTTTAAGTTTACCTTTTATCTGTGGAGGATTTCTTGAATAGAATCCATTTTTAATTTTTTGAACTAGTAATACTGAAGGAAGAATTTGTATGAATATGTGGCCACAAAATAAATGAGGCTGGGTAACAAATTCAGTATGCAGAAAATGTAGACAGGGAATTTAGTCTTTGGGTTGTTTCTTATTTACTCAATGTGCTATTAAGCTCTTTTGGATGAATCCCATTTCTGCAAGTAAACCAGGCAGTGTATTTTTTATTAAGGTGTGTCCAAAATTAGTGTTCAGTTGTGGATCAGGTGTTTGCTTTGCAGGTGGATCTTTCCAGTTAACCCCACTTAGCTAAACCTTGGTTTGGGTGATGGGACATCCTGAGCTGGATTCCTGTCTGATGAAATCCTGCTGGAGAATTATTCCAGGAGCTCACTGTAGCCATAAGACATCCAGTCTGTGGGAATAGGCTGGACATAGAGCAAAGTGGAAGGAAAAAAACCCAATCCATAGCAATCCTCTTTCCCACCCCCCCTCAAAAATACCAAACCCAGATCCTTCACATTTGTAATGTGAATGTCAGGTTCTCAGTGCTGATGAAGCCACATCTCTAACCTTAGTGGGAAGCTTTTCAGTGACTTTGGTGAACTTCAGGTCAGGCTTGAGTCCATCCTAATTAATTGTGGTTGGTGATGTTGACTGAGCAGTAACAATGTGGAGAATAACAGCTCATAACATCAGCTGGGTGTGCTGCTGAATAGCCCTTCACCAGCCCATCCTTGAGTGTTTAGCTGCATGCTCTGTCACTAATTACTCATACTTACTAATTAAACAAATGAAGATAAGTACATCTTCCACATGTTCTTCAGCTGCTGGTCCAAAAATTACAGGAGCTATTCAGCAACACTTGTAGGATTTTTTTTTTTCTTTTTTCAAAAGCAAGTATGCCAGGATTATTTGAAAATTGTTATTTATTTTTATTGCTATTACTTATTACTGTTGTTTCAAGAAGATTTTAGAAGTTGTTTCAAGAAGATTTTAGAAGTATTTTTGAAAAGAAAAACAAAACCTATTTGGTTTGTATATAATACTTATTGACAGGAAATCACAAAATATGGACCCCTAATTTCTATTAATCTCTGATTTGGCAAAGGCTTGTTCCCTGGCTTTGGCTAAATCTGTAAAATAGGGATGATGCTGTACCTTCTGCAAATGCTGAGTGGATAAATGAGTATTTTTAAAATGTTTTTGTAGCTATGATATTGCAGTGTTGCGTGTTAAGATTGGGGGTTCCATTGTCTGTTGTAGGATAGCAGAAATATTTATGAGCTGATTCCTTGACAATTTAAAAATGCAGGAGTCTCATAGTGAAACAAAAAATGCTGGTTTTGCAAATACTACAAAATCTGTAGGTTCCAGATGTTTTGTGTCATACAGCCAGTGAAGAGTTTTTAAGCAAACAATGTCTAGTGCTCTTAGCCAGCATTTACCAATAAAAATTTTGGTTTTGTACTTCTTAATGCACTGTTTTGAAACTTTTACCTAATACTGCCTTAAATTGGACTCATTCTTACAATTCCTGCTATTGTTGTGGCTCTCAGAAGGTTAATTTGCAGTCAGAAGCCACGTGGCTTTTGTGTTGAACACAGTTAAAGAAACTGAGGGTGCTCCTGGAAAACAAAGATTGTTTTGTGCCATAACCAAAGCTTGTGCATCGTTTTTCTGAAATTGTTTTTGTTTAGGAAAATACATGACACTACACTACAGGCTAATAAACTGATGTGAAAATTTCTCAATTTACACCACTTGACAAGTGCTAAAAGAAAAGCATCTTTAATTTTAATGTGTTATTAGGACCTTTTTAGAGAGATTGTACAAGTTATTAACAAGGTCCTCTGAGACAGGAGACGGGTAATTAACAAGACCTACAGAAAGGGAGTTTAGGTAATTAACAAGATCTTAGGCACTGGACACAGGGAGACAAATAGTCCAATATTTAAAGCTGACAGGTTGTTACTAGTCAGATCGAATTCCAGGTCTAGGAAACTGGATTGGTTGTGTTTGGGAGCTTTCTAATGAACATTATATATAGATATATATGTATATATATATACACATACATACATAATGTTTGTGTCTGTATATACACATATATATATACATGAATAGAGAGAGGCATTAATAAAACCCTTCTAAAGTAGCATTTCCTTGACCTAACTATTGTTATACTTTAGAGAAAATAAGATAAAGCTTGTGTCTACATACAGGTTATACTTTATCTCAAGTTGTGACAGTAAGTATGTTACATTCTAAGCAACCTGGAAGATGGAGTAGTGGAGGAGAAAGAAACTTGTGTCTCACTAGGATTCACTGTAACAATTGCAATTAATGCTCATATTTATAATATTAATCACTGGTGAATTGGAGCATAAATTATGAAAATGTTAATTATTTTTCCTGTATTCTCTTACTACTTCAACAGATTTTCAAGTTAGCAACTGAAAAAGAAAAAAACACAAACCACCAACCTAATTCTTCAACTCTTTTACATCTTTCTGCTTGTAGTTTCTGAATGTGGTGATTTTCTTCAGCCTCTCTCCCACCTCCATCCCATGTGGCTGTTAGAGCTGCCTGTCTCCTCAGTGCCACACATTCCAAACAAATCAGGGACTGCAGCTTTGTTTTTCCCAACGGAGGCAATGTTTGAAATAAGCAATGTCTCTGCATTTTGATGTGGTCATTATTAAATTTGTTCAAAAACAAGTGAGATGCTGTGAAAACAGGAGGATTTTGATAACAGCGATGTGTTTGGATCATATTAAATTGTTAAGGCTGAAGAACAGCTGATGTCTGCTACATTTCAGCTCACATTAACTTTTGAATATTTGATGGTCAGGTGGTTAAAGAAGCTTTTGCAACATCCTAGTGTTCCTCTGGGTTCCTGCTTGTCACTTGAGCTGTGACAGCAGATCAGGTGCGTGTCTCGAGTCAGCTGAAGTTCTAAAGTAAAACCTGTTATCCCAAACCACACTGAGGGTGAGTTTTTAGTGCAATAACTTCAGCATAATCAAAGTCACTGCTAAATGGTTTCAATCTTGCAGAGTTACTGGCAGCAGCTCCATTGGAATGAGCCCCAAAAGTTGCCTGATGAGAGCAAAGGATTGTAGTGGTTTTGTACTTCTCTGCCAAATAGGAAATCCAGTGTACAACGCAATTCACTCTTTCTACTTTTCACATGCCTTTTTCAGAAATGTTGGTCTCTAGATATTGCTGTGCTTGCTAAAGCAATAAGGTCTGTTAAGACATTTTAGCACATTTATTTCTCAGTTAGTAAAAAATGACATCAGGTGAATTCATGGTATTTTCAGAATTTTGTTTCCTCTGGTAGTGTTAGGATGTCTTATTTTAAGACCAGTATTCTTCTGCATTGCTTTTCTTGAAATGAATATTTTTTTTTTTTTTCAGTTCTCTACTGAAATTTGGCAAGACTTTAGTCAGTTGTGATCTACAGTCTAGATAGAATATTGATGGACTATGACAGTGCTTTAATTGTACTCTAGACTGTTAATATTTGGTAATTCAGTGCGGTAAAGCTGTCAGTGGAACATTATTTCAACAAGAGAAATACATTGATGATACATGAGAGGTAAAGAGAAATTACAAAACAAGCAGAAGTCGTGCAGAGATTCTTAGTCTGTCCTGCCAGGATTGTTATCATCTGATTTAAAAGCTCACTGCATGTGATAAGAGAATAATGAAATCTTTAACAAAGCTCCTACAAAGCAGTGGTCCCAGCATTTGGGACATGACTAAGGTGGGCTGGAGCAATCAATTCTTTGAGGGATATTGTAGAAATACATTGTATTAATCTTGACTTTTGCAGACTCCTCACCAGCAATCAGTCACTCCTAATTAGTTGACTGTTCTAGGAATACTGTTAGGAGAGTTCATCCTGCTGGCTGCATGACAAGATTTTTTCAAGCTTTCACTGTCTCTTGGTGCACATTAGGGCATGTGAGATCTTTTTTGAGAGGATGCATGAGGCATATTATCTTTCCCAAGGGAAAATGCACTGCCTGTTCTATTTCATTTTAAAAAAGAATAATTTGTTCTATTGTTTCTTTATTAACAAATGCAGAAACTATGTAATAGCAATGCACTTCTCTTTTTTTCTGTTTCATTATAAGAACTGAGGATTAGTTCTACTCTTTTAATAATTCAAAAATGGATCTGTAAGTTTTAGTGTAAAATGCAGCTTCAGGATTGTTTGATTTGTTTGATACTTGGTTGTTGACTTAGAGATGTCTAATAATAGGGTCTTCCAGTGGAGATGCTGGCACAACTTTTAATCTAACAGTTCTTTAGTGGTCTCTGGAGGAAAAAAAAACTTTTTTTTTTCCTATAGCACAACTCCTAGTAAAAGGAGAAATATTTATATACTTAAAATTGTAGCTAATCAAGAAAATACAGTGATAGCCATAAAACCTGATCCTCTGTTTGTGTCCTCCTGGGGTTACTCAAGCTCCAAAAGGCCACAGAACATGGCTTGACAGCAGAGCAATTTATACAGCGAAGTGTCTTAAGTGATGTTCCCCAGAATCTAATTGCAAAATAAATGGTAATATGCTTATTCTGTACTTGTTTAGCTGCCAGACAAGACAGTCATTCCTTCTCAGAATATTAAGTGAGGTCTGCATTGCCAGGCACAGCAGGCTGACAGTATTCTATGGAAGGCTAAGTTTCTGAATTTCATTAACTGGATCTGATTTTATTCATTTATTTTGGGTTCTTTTCCCTAGTGCAATAGTAATAACCTAAATGGTATCCTAATATTTCAAGATTTTGATATATGTTGTGAGAATCCCAAAAAAAGTACTGTAGTTACTGTAGTAAGAATCAGTCCAAAGACCAAGAAGTAGGATAGGAATAGGAATTTCAACTCTAATGAAAAATGAGTATGGCAGAGCTTTGCTAATTACCTGTATGCAGACATTCCATATTAAAGGAAAGAAATGGAAAGCTCACGCTTAGCTCATTGGTATAATGGATATTTTACAGAATGTTAAGTTAACATAAATTTTAATACTTTGAATAGTAATGATTAATGTAAATATCCGAATTTAAATTTCTAATTGTATACACTACTATCATGTAACTAGTATGAATAGCAAAAGATAAGTAAAAAGCTTTTGCTCCTTAAGAAAATATTCTTTCCATGGAAGATAATTTAGGAGTCTGATTCGCATTCATTATGTTGTCAGACTAAATGGCACTAAAATGTTTAAATCAGTCACAGGAAAGATTTGATAAAGTTTGTTTTAATCTCTAGGCATTCAGAAGCTAAATATTTAAGCAGCCACTACACCTGATGCTTGAATTTTTAACTACCGTTAAACTTCAATAAACAAAATTGTAAGATGCCGTCATAAACTTGAGCTTGTGATACATCCTGAACTCAACTCCACTGTATTCTTCCTATACAAACTGTAAATTATCAACATGGAATGCAAGTATTTAGTTACTGGTTAAAAAAAAGTGTTATATATAAAAAAAAAAAGGCTTCATGTAGTTGTAATGAATTTTTTAATAGAGAAAATAACAGTAAAGTACAAAATAATATGCTTGCTATGATTATGAAATAGTAACCCAAACCACTACAGAATCAGCCCTGCAGTATATCTGTCTCCATTATTAGTTTATACTATTTTTATTTCTCCTCTCAGGAGCAGGATGATAAAAAAGGGTTATTGTCTCAGATGAGCTAAAATTGAAATCTAAGCTAATAAAACCCCAGAAATTTGCCATTCAAGAAAAACGTAAAAAGAAAGTTCATAAAATAATATGGAACAATAAAATAATGGATATGATTTAATCTGTTAAAAATGTCTGTTATATAAGGTAACTGTGAAGGACACTAATTGAATTCCCAGATGAGTGGAATGGGGGACAGGACTAATTGTTGTGCTGGATTAGAGAAGTCTGTTGTACCTGGAGAAGGGTGGGGGTGATGTGTGAGTTGGGTGGCTCAGAGTCACTTCCATGATCCTACTGCAGCTGATTTTTCATCTCTGCTGGTAGCATTTACCTCTCTTGTAGTAGTTCCTTTCTTAAAGGTGATCTGAGAGAATGAAAGTTTATTACTTCTAAGAGACAAACTGTTAAAAATCAGTATGAGACATCACCTGGAGGCACATAAGGCACATGAAAAGTCCATTTATTAGAAAAGAAATATCTTTTTCACTTGTAAACTGAGCAAGTTTAGTTTGGGCATAATTGACAAACAATAATTATAGAATCCCACAGTGCCAGTTTTTCACAGTCACTGTTCACAGTAAGCCTCACTCCAAAAACCAGTACAAAAATCCAAAAAGATTCCTTTTTTCCCAAGCTGTGAACATATGAATTTCGTCTGTAGCAGGAGTTCCCTGCCAGTTTATCGAATCCTTGAGAAAAAACTGAGATTGGATTATAACTAATACTATCACTATGAACTGTGAGTGTAACTCTGGAGAAAACAATGGTATTTTTTATAATTGTTTAGATCAATAGTTTCAGAATGCTTTTAGGAAGTCAAGAGAATGGCTACTCAAAGGAAGCCTGTGGTGCTTGTACAGTGTGGGCTGCAGTCCTAGAGGCCTGTATTATTAGTTATTATAATTATTAATTATTGCCAGTAATCAAGTGAGGTGGTAACTTTTTGGGGTCTATTATTGTGATGAAATTTAATTTAAAAAATAAATGCTCTGGTGAATTTCAATACACCAAAGACACAACTCCACCAACTGCTTGCATTTATAATTTTACAGGATTTTCTTTTGAAAGTGTTACCTGCTCCTCAGCCAGTGAAATAGGGGTGCAGTGGTGGGAGTCTGCATCTGCTCACACTCACCTTGGGCTGGGAGCACTGGCAGGAAACCCTGCAGGGCTCAGCAAGGCTGACGAGCTCCCACCTTACTTAGCAGACACTTTGGTTTAGAAAAATGTTATTCTATGCAATCTCAGCACCTGTTTCTTCCTTGAGAAGCAGTATATTTTCTACAAATCTCCTTAAAGTATGAGTCTTCATGGCATTTGGATTTTTATTGGGGGATATTTTAATTGCTTTTCTTTTTTTATTTTGCAAGTGTATTCAAATTTCTTCTTGCAAAATACGCAGATGGTCTCTTTTGTAATTGCAGTTATGATGTCCATAATTTTACAGAAATGACTGCAGGATTTTTACTGCTTTAAAAAAAACAACCAAAAACCCAAACAACTAGTCCGTACTTCCAGTGATTTATACTTCTAATTTTGAAACGCAGCTTCTCATAGTCAGAGCTGCTGCTTTCGTTTTAAGCTGCTACTACAAAAAAAAGAGTCCCAGAACTTATTTCACAGAAACTATAAAGTCATTCAAGGCAGTGAAAGATCCTGCTTTTTTAACCTTTCAGAAAGTCACCCAGTTGAGCAGTCAGGCTGTATTATTCTGTATCTTGTCTAACATGAGGAAACAGTCCCAAAAGAAAGATATCCCAAATTAACGCCACACTTCGTTAAATAGAGACATTCTTGGTTTTCACCAAGCTAATTCGATCCAGTTCAGTTAACTCATTTTTTTTGTCCTGGGATCACGGAAGGCAGCCATGAATGGAGCGAGTTCATCATGTGTTTGACACATCAGTGTGAGGCTGAAAGGAGGCTGGGAGGGAGGGACCCTGCCTGGACAATACCCCATGGAAAAGGCCCCTCATTCAAAAGTGGTCTCCAGCAAACGGGGCAGGGGATCACTGTTACAAACAGGTAGAATGGGAATTAGCCAGACTTGATTCCTCAGACACCTCCGAGTTTCTGGTTGTGACTGGTCCTCTAATCCTGTCACTGTCAAATACCCTCAGCCCACAGGTGGTTTATGGGACTTCTGTGTGAGCAAGAGTTTTCCTGCTTTGGAAATTAAAAATCAGACTAAAAAAAAATAAAAAAATAAACAAAAATAAATTTTAAAATAAAAATCCTCTACAGGAAAATATTATCATTTACATTTTACGTATTTTTAGTTCATAAATTTTTGCCTTTTTCCTTTTATACCATGAAATACATGGCTTATAAATTCAGATAACAGAGTGGTGAACAGTCACAAAGTACATGTTCCCTAATATAAAAAAACCCTGAAAATTAAAAAAAATAATAATATATGTTTTTGTAACTCTCAGTCACACATCACCCTCAAAGCCAGTCCAGGCAGTCTAACAAAACAGATTCTGTGATGTGAAAGAATGTGTCTGCTGTGCTGCTACTAAGTAAATAATATTTGTGAGCCATATCCAGATTCTGAACACATTTTTGGAGAATGTTTTCTCTCCAAACTTGCTGTAGCAAGTACATAAGAACACAGCAGCACTGATTTTTGAAGATATTTGCTAATAATTACACCAGTCTGAGTGGACAGTTCCTTAAGCCTGACATTTAGACAGTGGCTGTTTTTATCAGTATCAACATTAGGAGAGAGCTTTGTTTTCTAGGTCTGCACAATAATCACTAGGTTTATAAAATAATAGATTATTTACTCAATTTTAAGTACAAAATAAATGTAGCTGACAGAAGATGGCTTCTTAGCCCTAAGCTGGTGATCTCAGTGGAATTTCTGCAGGAACTTTGTCCTCTAGGAGCTGCCATGAAAGCTGGAAACACGTGTGAGTCTGTAGGGTTTGGTTGTTGGTTTTAATCACTCATCCCAGGGACCTGTTTCTAGGATATTTCATTTAAAGTAGCACTCTGTGCTTTGAAGCTCGAGCTAAGTCTAGAGATAGATAAGGAAGCCACATCCATAATAGCCTTTCTTGAATTTCTTAATTAGTTATTCAAATTTTATGACAAAAAGAATATGAAAAATACAAAGAATTGTGAACAACAAATATATTAAAATTTCCTTTAATTTCTAATATTTTCTTTTCCTAAGTTTAACAAATTAAGAAGATAAACCACATTCAATACTTTGTAGCTGTGTGTCTAATTCTGGCAGATATTTTGGTCAAAGAAGTGTGCACTGCTAATATTTGTTTGGTATGGTTTTTTCCCTGCAGTTTTAATGTGAATCCTTCTGGCATTGAGGATCTCAGGAAAAAAACGGTGAGTTATGAAATTTTATGGAAAGTCTTCAGTAAATGCCAACTAATTGGTACTTGTATGAGCTTATAAGCTTTTATTATTTTTAACCTCTTATAGGGAAATGTTGGGGTTTTGTTTTTTGGGTTTTTTTTCTTGTCTTCTTAATAGAAATGCACAGGCTTAATGTAAATTTGGAAATAAAGAAGAATTTTGCATTCAGTATGGAGTTAGCTGTGATATGATGAGGAAGGAAATATTTAGTTCTTTGCACAAAAAGTAAAAACCCCTAAAACCTGAATTTTTGGGAGTGGTTTAGATGTCTCTAGAGAAGTAATGGTCAGGTGAGGAATTCTGCTTTAGGCAGTGATTTATTAATTGACCAGACAGGAGTTTACCATCACTATAATCAGAGACTTGAGGACAGTCTTCAGAAGACAGATCAAAATTGAAATTATGACCTGATATGTGGTAGGATTAATAATACTCATAAGAGATGAACAGATGAAAACACTAAAAAGTAGAAATACTAGAAGGTATTATTCAAAATGCTCCTGTTTCTGAAAGTACTTTGAATAAATTGTGTCCTAAGAAAAGACAAAAAATAATCCACAGATTGCCTGGGCAGTGTCTTTGTTTGACGGAAAATGTGGTCTTACTAGAATTTTTTCTGTGAATAGATGACATCTTTAAAAGTGGGTTTGTTTTCAATCTCTAAAATATATAGAAAACAAGTTTCACAAGCAAATATGACTTTGTACTGTTTGTTTTCTGCTGGTTTATGTAAATGATTTGTAATAACATTTGATGTTATTGTAAATGCCCAAGTTTTTATAATGTAAGTAGCTGGTGGGAGATGTCAGAGTATTTGAAGGCTGCCTTTGATCAGATAGTAAACTGAATTCTACCAGGCAGTTACTTAATCTCTGACAAAAAGAGACATCAAAAAATTGATTTAACTTAGCAGCCATTGTCTGTAAAGTAACCATAATTACAGTTTCTATGTGCTTGTAAATGTACTACTGCAAATCATGTAATTTATTGCTGGTAAAAGCATCGGTTTAATTCTTTTAAGAAATAAGATGTGAATTGTTTTATATAGAGGATTTAAAGGTGATAAAAGAAATCCTTGATGATTTTACTTTTGGAATACCAGCCATCCTAAATGTCAGTTGTAGGATTATGAGGTGGCGCTCATTTAATGCAAAATACAAATTAGGTGGGGAAGAATCTCTATCTCAACCATAGTTTTGAATGAAACCATTTGAATTTCTTTTTAAATATTCAGGATTGCTTTCTAAGGTGTTTGAAGTAATTTATTATTAGATTCTGTAATAATAGCCCTCACCAAGTTATTATATTTCTTCCTTGTGCATGTTATTTAGTAATTATGTTTGTATGTCTTCTCCTCTGATGCCAACACCTGTCTCTGAAAGCAGTGTTTAAATGGGAGCAGTAGCCAGTTGAAAGGGCAGCGTGAGCTCTTTAAAGCCTAATTAAGAACTGAAAGGAAGATGAAGTAAGTAGGACAAAAGATGTGAAAGTAGCTTAGATGATATTCCCAGAGCAGAATTCCTCATTAGAACAATGAAGAGATGATCAGGGATTGCCAGGCCTTCACTTTATCTGAGGTCTCCTCTGGCTGGCAGTGTGTACCCCAACAGGGTTTTGTAGCTGAGACAATCATTCTTTGCATGGCTTGTTTAGAATATTTTTTTTCCCTTAAAAATTCATTTTGAGAGTATTCTTATGCATTAAAACTGTGGTACCTATTTTTGTAAAGAAATAAGTGTTCCTTATACATTTAAACATCACCTACTGGCTCAATCTGAACATACCCAATCTTCTTAATTTTAACAATATTGATTTCTAAATACTAGGATATTTCAGCTGGAATTTTCTTGCATAATTAATGTGATAGCTTATCCCCACCCAAGATGTATACAGAGCATGTGTATGATAAAGCATCTTTAAAGCATATATATTACACACAATTTTCCAGTAAACTTGATTGCATAATTAAAAACATTATTGCACCTTAATTCCTGTCCCTTTGCCAAATCAGAAAATAAGACAAACACTAACTTTCAGGCATATAAGTGCTAATGATATTTTCTCCAGTGTGTACAAAAATTTAGTAAAAAGAATAAACTTTAATAAAGAAAAGTTTTGCTTCCTTCATAGTAGAAGAAAATGTGCTAAAAATCTGACCATCAAGTGAAGTTATTTTCTCTTCTATACTGATTGAAAATCGATTACTAACCAATTTAAAGATTCCATCAGGTTAGGCATTTTAATGAAGTGGGAGTTACTGATTACTTACCATCCCTTTACTTGGTACATTTAAAATACTGAATATACATCCATAAATGTGACATCAGATGTCTCAAGTGCAGAGAGAAACCCTTAAAAGCAGATATTTTTGAGAGCTACTGTTAGAGTATAATTGATGGAGAGAGGCTGATGTGTCACACTTCAGCCTATTTGCAGGGCACCATCACTTTTAATTAGGTTCCTCTGAAAACTTAGGCCAGCTGCATATTTTAATGGGTCGACATGTGCCAATGTGCAAATATGGAGCTGGATGGAAAGAAAAGAATGGGACATGGAAAAAGACAGAGTTTGGCTACTATGTGGTGTGTCTCTTAGCTGTGCAAGCTTTATCATTTTTAATTACAAACTTCTACTGTGAACAAAAGCTATCTCTTGTGCCCTGTTAGAGATGCAGGATCTTTTGGGTTCCATATTTTCTAAATATTTTCATTTCTGAATGAGATGAAGTGTGCTGCTTAACATGTCTGGCAATGCTGATACTGTTACAAAACAACATGAAAGAAGACATTCAAGTTTACAGTCTTTTGGATCACACACTGTCCTTTATAAGATGACTAACTTGTGCATCTCTGCTCATACCTGCACTTACTGAGTCATCAGAAATCAAGACAGAAACAACTCTGTTTTCCCTACTCCTTAATTCTGGGCCACTCCTGCTTTAAAGAAAGCAAGGTCTTTTATAAGTACACATTTATTTCTGCCTTAAGTGTTCTGGTGCAAGTAAGATGCAACCTTTTACTTTCACCTGCTATTTAAAATTGAAAGTTTTATTATGTGATTCAGAAGCCAAGGCCTGGAGAACCACTGGTGACTAAAAATATGAATATGAAAGACAGATGAGGGCTGATGTCATTCAGAGCTGGGTAAATGCTTTGCTGTGATGCTCTCCAGAGGCAAAAACTCAGACAAGTTAAAGTAGGAGTTGAATTCTCAGGGCTCTTCTCTTTTTATTATATAATTAAGGTGGTTGGTTTCCCAAAATGGACCTGCCAGCTGTTGTTGTGGTCCCTGCTCATATGGTCACTCACTCTGACACACTGACTGTGTGCCCACCTCATGGAGATTTTTTTCTGAGATGACAGAGTGGGAAATGTTCATCCAGCTGGGCAGCCCATCTCCAGTCGTCTGCTTCAGTGGGGGTGTTGGAGGGAAAAACAGTGCAGCAGACAGAGATGTTGCTGAAAAAATTGTTTTTCATGTCAAGAGTTGCACATAAAAAGCAATAACAAATCAATTTTCTGGGAACACTGAACTGCTTAATAAAATCTGGTGTTTTTCTACACTTACCTGCAGGAAGGAAATCCTTTTGATGCCACTGCAGGATACCGAAACCTGACTTATGAGGAGGTTCTGCAGGAGCTGGTGAAACACAAAGAGCAGCTCAAGAAGAAGGACACGCACATTCGTGAGCTCGAGGATTACATTGACAATCTTCTGGTTCGAGTGATGGAGGAAACCCCCAGTATTCTCAGAGTGCCATATGAACCTTCTCGGAAAGCTGGCAAATTTTCCAAAAGCTGAGACAGCGGTACTCGAGGGTACTTTCACTTTCTGCTGAATACATTAGTGGAAGGAGATCACACTTTAATATTTTGACTTCTCTTCATTCCTTTTCTCCTAAGAAATTCCATGAAAATGAGGAGGAGAGACAATGGCTTGGTTTCTTTCCTTTTTTTTTTTTTTAATCCAAACACTAGCAGGGGCTGCCAAAAGTTGTTTTCTGTTAGATTACCTAGGAAAATTTTTTTTTTTCTTTTTGAAAATACATTTAGGTACAGAATACTTAAAATGGAGTCAATAATACATAATAAATATGTCCATGCAGTTTATATAATAGCTTAGTGTTCACCATGTGGCAGTTTCATCTGGGAAGCCTGTGCTGTTATGAATGTTTTCTTGAATGATTATTGGTATTAGTCAAATATATTGATTCTTTTTTTTTACAGCATGCCATCCAGACCACTGTTTTCAATCCAGCATAGTACTCTACTAAACCTAAGTGTGGTTTGTTGCAATGGAATGTAGTTCTGCACATATTAGAGGAAAACAGTGATGCACAATCCTTGCAGAGTAAATGCTGTATTCTACACAATGTGCTTTTTGTATAATAATATAAAAATAAAAAAAAGTGCCATTTCTGTCATGGCACATGCTGGAACCAGTTATTTTACACTTAAATGCTGAATTTTGTGTATAATGAGTGAACTTTGGTAGTGAGCTCCTAACAGGTTGTTTTAAGGATCTTTTTATATGAAGTTACTGCATGCCTCTTTATGTGTTAAAAGTTCACAGAGTCAGAGGTACAACCAGAGAACTCAAGTATGGAATAAAGAAATGAATACTTTTGTTCAGTCAAATTCTCCTGCAATGAATATGTAGCAGAAGTGAAGAGGCTGACTTAAATAGACACGATAAATCAGTTTAAGGTTGAATTGTACATGATACATGTGTCTTAACTTTTTAAATCTCAAGACAACAAAGTATATGCCTTTAGGAATAGGCCATGTTGCTTAACACATATAGAATACTTAGGCTTTTCATTATAAATGTCTGTATTCCATGTATATAGTTCTAAAAGTCAGTTTTCATTGAGGTAAATGAAAGAAGAATGTAGTAAATATCTCCCTGAACATTTAATAATTGTTTGTAAAATGATGTATGAAAAAGGTATCTTTTATTCAATGAATTGGAAACAATATAATGAAGGTATAGTGAGAAAATACTGTAGGAGAACCCTCTAAATATTAAGATGAATAGATTTTAATTTTAATTTCCTTAATAAGAGTCTTAATTGGATTTTCTGTTGCTGTGAAACAGTAAAATGCTATTTGAAACATATGCAGAGAATATTTTAGATTTGTATTTAAGATAACTGTCTTCTCCTCTGTTTCTGCACCTGATCTGCTGGGTTTTTTTACAGCATCATGACATGGCTGCTGCTGAGGTGACCAGAAAAGCTTGAAATTAAATTCCAATTTTTTTTCTTCATGTTGTAAAAGATTTTAATATATTTTCATCTTTAAAACTGTAGAAATTGGTAATATCTTGAATACTTATATGTGAAAGTATTTAAAACTTTAAAACTGTAGAAATTGGTAATTTTTAAAACTGTAGAAATTGGTAATATCTTGAATACTTATATGTGAAAGGGTTGAGAAAGTTCTCTCTGACTGCTTTTGACAACATTAGTATTGTAGGACAGCACAGAATTATTCTAGTTACAAAAAATCTTCTTTGAACAAATATTCTCAGATTTCATTTACTTATTTTTAACTTTTTCTCCTTTATTTTCTTCTTTTATTTAGCAACTACCTCCCATCCCCATTTAGCACTGTCCCTAAAATGTGTGCAGCCAGACTTCCCAACCCATCAGTGGGATCTCTGAGTGTGGATCCCTGTTCCTGGATGGATCCTGAGAGATCCCAGCCCTGTCCAGCTGTAGAGCTCTGCATCTGTATTTTGTAATGCAGAAATCCACCCCATACCAGGCAGTCTCTCTTTTGTCAGCCTAAGGATGTATCAAGCTTGGTACCTCAGAAACCACGTGAATGTTCTTTTGACCCACTTAAGATCTCGAT
This sequence comes from Parus major, assembly GCF_001522545.3. NCBI lineage: Eukaryota > Metazoa > Chordata > Aves > Passeriformes > Paridae > Parus > Parus major. The sequence continues at coordinate 28,215,016 of NC_031775.1, read as the reverse complement.
GACTGTAAATTTGTTGTAATATATTCAAAGTGCCAAAGTTTATGTACTAGGTTTATGGTACATTTGCTGTTGGAAGTTGGGGTTTACACTCAATTGGATTTTCATTTTCTAATTACACCAAGATGTATTTCAGTTACTCAGTATTTCCATAAAAGTTCTTAAACATTTTGAAATGCTTGGCTGAAGGCAGCAGTTTTCTCATGTCGTTGATGAGGAAATGTTCTGCAATTGTTTTGAATTCCACACTCATTTTCAGCTAACTGGTATGAGACCATCTCGAGTATCCACAGTGCTTAAATCATCCACACCACTGAGGATTAACAACTGCACTAACCAGAGAATGTGCTCCAATGACTTCTCACATGCAAGCCAACTTATAATTATTAAAATGAAACTCTACTATATTTAGCACCTCTGAAATCACTTCTTTTAGAATGTAAATGTAGAATATCAAACTGCATAATTGACTAAAAGCAGATCATTTGACATATTTGCATACCGAGAACGATAAGCAGATTAAAGGTAGCGAAAAGATCAATTTTTGTGCATTAGTGAAGAAATTTAGTGAGGCTTTGAATGTGCTATCTAGTCTTTATCTGATCTCTAAGTGAATAAAAGCACCTTTTGTTTCTAACAGTTTGACAAGAAAGAGGGGAGAACAACAAATGCAGTTTAGGAAAATGTAAAGTTACTGAGAGGCAGAATGGGATGTTAACAGCTATGAAGATTTTTTTATAGTTCACAGGTAAAGATACAGGCTGCTTTTGGAGCAATTCTTGAAAGATAACATACACATCATTTTCTGCTTAGAAAAAAAAATGTAGCTTTTTCCTGTATTCTGAGATTATTTTTAAAAAGCATCTTCACCCCACATGTATTTGTTGAAACATACAGCTTTCAAATGGAAACCTTTCATACAGAGTAGTTCATGTTGAAAACAAAGAAAGTTTTGTTTTTCCCATAGGATAAAATTGTGGACTTTCTTTCAGATCATTTGAAACATGAAAACTTGTGGTCACTCTTTCTTGCCCTTTAAAATACAGGGAAGAAAATTTTGAACATCTCCATATTATTTTGGTATTTTCTCTCATAGTTTAGCATAAGAGTTCATCTATGCATGCACTATACTTTGAAATTATCCTTTGAAACAGCTCTTCTCATAGCCATGTATTTTGCTTACTTAAAAGGACAAATATGAAGGCCATACTTTAATGTTATAAGTCAGAAATGTAAGCTTTCTGCCATTCAAGAAGGATGTTTAATATTTATATATGTTACCTCTTGCTGCTGTATTTTATGTTTAGCTTGGTTTTCCACCTCCTAATGAATGTAGCATTCTCCTTAGATTATAACTGCATTTATTGCTGTTGGCTTTGTGTCAGGAACTATTTGTAATTTTCCAGCTGTGGAAATGTTGCCTTGTATTTAGAAAGGTTTCATGATTTGGGGACCTGATGAAAATCATGCTCATTAGATCCTAGCCTGCATTTCTTTCTGTATAGGATACCCTTTCTTAGATGCATCTTAAAACAAACAGAACTGCTGTCTTAATGTGTTTACTGCTGCACTGGGGGTTTATTTACACTTCCAGCTTTAAAGAAAGATTATTGTCCTACATCAAGTATGTAAAGTGAGCTCATGCTTTTCATGTACCACTGCTGTTGTAGATATGATAGAGGCATTAGCTGGGCTTTTACAATGGTGGCTTCAGAGCATGTTGCCTCTCTTCCCCTTCTTTGAAGTACTTGCTGAAGGATTATAGCACTGCTGTGTTCATGATGCTAGATTTAAGGGTCTGTCAGCACTTCCGGTAGGAAACCCTATTTTCAGGGATTTATAACTTAAAAATTTCGATACAGTCACTGGAAGTATTTAATATGCAATAGGTAGCACTTTAATCTGTTTATGAAGGGGTTTGAGATTTGTTTCTGTTGAAAAGGTCACAGTCTCCTAAAGCATGGTGGGCATTTGCTTTGTCTTTTATAATTTCTATGCTGAAGAAGCCACTGTATGTTACAAGTGGTTGAGCCATTCCTATTCATCTTAGAAGCTTCCAGATGTCTTGTATTACAATGTATTATAAAAAGCTGAAGATCCAGGTTATATACAAAGTCTGTAAAAGATAGGAACATTACTTATAACTTAAGGGTTTTATTTTGTCTTGTGCAATCAGTGGTAGTTTGCCCACATTTAATAATGGTACAGAATCATAACTATATGCACTTGTGAGAACTATAAACCTAGAATGCATGAAAAACTTTATTTTTGTTCCATTATTGCAACTTCAGATCATTTAATTTTATTAAAATGTTATCTTAATATTTTAATTTCTGTTCATTAAATAAGTATTGCATGTCTAACACTAATAAAGCACCACAATGCACTACCGCAGTATTTATTGAATTGTGCCATTAATCTGTGTTATGTAAAGCATGTGACTCCTAAACTCCACAGTGTTAAGGCTCTCAGAGCACAGAGAGGGGTATTTCCTTAGGGACAGCTCTAAATGAATATCCCAGATGTTTACAGGGTAGCCATTAAAGGAAATCTCCTCAGTACTGTCCAAAACTTGGAATTAATGAAAAAAACGGTGTATTCTTAAATGTCCTAATTTGTTTGTCTTTTTTAGTATGGTATCTGCAAGTCCTTTAAATGCACTATTCTTCTGATGCCATGGTTGTATAAATATTACCAGGAGATCTTTGGCACTGCAGGCCAGAACAGCATTTAGCATGAGAACAAACACTCTGCAAATTCTGATCTGGGAAACATGACACATATTTCTCCTAATACTTGGCTGAATAAAAACCCAGCCAGAATGACAGAAAACTGGAGCATCCTCCCCCATCACCCAGAAGTATTTTTTATAATGCTCCCACAAGTTTTTCTCCTCTTCTGTGAAGCAGCAAAGTCTGTCCCCTGACAAGAGCAGCTTTTCTGGATGGTGTGGAGAACAGTCCTGGTTTGGGGAGAAGAGTTTTGTGAATCTTCCACCCAGTTTCTTGGAGCTTTGAATTCCACAGGGATGTGATTCCTTCTCTCACAGTTATTTTGCTCTGTGAGCAGGTCCTTTGTCAATACATCTATGGACTCAGAAAGCTGAGAAAGGATTCCTCTCTTTGAGGTGTCCATGAAACGTGGTGGTTATGGGAAATCACAGCCAGTTTGTGAGCTGTCTGTGGACTTCCACATGTGTTGTTACAGATCCCATCAGCTGTGTCTCCCCATGGCAAAATCACAGATTCTGCAGCTCTTCTGGTGTGTGAGAGCTCAGGAATGAGGACAGGAGGAGAAGGCATTTTACAGAAAGCACCACACTGCCTGTTAAATACCAGTTTCCATCTGTAATTCACATCTGGTAACTAATCTCAGCTTCTGTGCCCATTTGAAAAGGGAACCACACCATTTCCCCCCTCAGAGGCATAATCTTGGTTAGCTGATACCAGCCACAGTCCCATTCATAATATGAGAGTCCAACTCGATTAAACAGCTTCCAGTTTCCCCAGCACAAAGTTGACTTTGGAGTTTGCATTATTAACCATCTCAACCCCCCTAATAAAGGTTTTCAAGGATATTTTAAATATAGTTTAGTAGTTAAAGAACTATTGAAATTAGATGTAAAGTAAAAGTATCATTAAGGACAATTCTCTCTCCAATTGCACTTATTGAAGTTATTTTTTATGGAACCACAGAGAGTAAAATTCAGGATTTCATTTCCCTATTTTAATTTGTTTTTATGGAAGTGTTGTGCAAGTTCTGGCTGCAGCTCACTTGGGATATGTTGCCCTTTTGTGTAACAACAGCATGTTTGTAAAGTTATAAATAATGATTAAAAAAATCCATCTCTTTTTCTGGATTAATGAATTAAAAGTTGGATTATTTTGTTGGATTGTTTTGTAATAGTGCCATTTTATAAGAAATAGGAATAAGACTATCTGCTAAAGGAAGCTGTTTGCTCTTTTCTGTACTGCTTATTGAGTAATTATAAGAGAAGGCTACCACACTGAGTGCAGCCCAACCTGGAAACTGTGTGGCATTCATTGTGTAATGTTTATATAAATATCAGTATATTCAGAGCTGGAAGCCAGTGGCTATTACATGGGGATTATTGCAATGTATTTATAATGTGTTTTTACAGCATTTAGCAATGTAGATTGGTCTTTGATAAGTGGATGATGATTTAGGACAGAAAAGTACCCTCCATGGCTAAACACTGACATGTTTATACTTTAAAAGTAAGCAGCTTAAAAAGGTTTTAGGGCCATGCAACGTTTAAATGAAGCTGAATACTAAAAAGGGGAGAAACTTGGTGGGATGTATTTAGTTTGTTTCAGCCCAAACTGGGTGACATGCAGGGAATGAGTACAAGCAACACTGGGGAGATTCCATTGCTGGATTCAAAAAACCCAATAAAAAAATCAGATCTTAAGGGATCTATTTGTCCAGCATGTGCCAGCTTCTGTTGGTAACAGGAAGAGGTTACACAGCATCCCTTACTAACAAGATTATTGGTGGGGTGAAAACCCCCAAAAAGTGGGAGTTTAACAGAGGGATGAACTCTCAAAGTTTTAGGTGTGGAACAGGTGTTGGGCAGAATCAACGCTCTCACTTCTGCTTTTTCAGCCCTGCTGACGCTTGGTATTGAATTCAGGGATTGAACAAACCACATTCCTAGGAAAGTTAGGAAGTGTCTGAGGAAATTTGGGGTATGCAGCATGTGGCTGGCCAGGTTTCCTCTGCTGTTACTTGAAGTGGGTGTCTGGCTCAGGATCTTGTGGAGTGGCCAAAATGTGTCATATCACCTCCTCTAAATCATTCATCTGGGGCCTTCCGAGGTGCTGAATGTCTCCTTCTCCGATAACTTGCTGCCCACATTATGAATTCCTTGAAAATTGACTCCCTGGGACATCTTTACAGAAGACATCAAGGGTCTCCATTTAAATTTAATGAATATTGTGTAATTTGCCAAGGACTTCCACAATGCATTAGGAAAATCTGCCTCTTTGAGACCAGAGCTTTGCCAAAATAATGGCAGCTTAATTGCATCCTTTAAAAGCAACTGCTGACTCTCCAGCTATGAGTATTTTCCATTTCCTAATAAAATGTTTTCCCATTAAAGCAGCTTATTTCATTAACTTATAATTCATAGCTTAAATATGCTTATATTTTGCTAATTGTAGATTACTTAGTTCTTATTTTTAAGGAACACTGAAGCACAAAATACAAAATGTCAGGGTTTTTTTTTTTTAAAGAAAAGTCTTGCCTTGTGCATAGCAATTGCATTTGGATAAGCATTTTAAATATGCTATTTTTAAGGAGTTTTTACATGCTATTTTAAACTAAATAATTAAACTTCTATAACAAGAAACAATTTGAAGTGTTCATGCAATTTATAGTTTAATTCCTTTATAGATATGTGCTCTAGTGTTTTATAGTTATGATTCAACAGCTACCACAGTTATATATTTTAAATTATAAGGATATATTGTGAGACTTCAAATTATTATTTTTCGAAGTACACGAAGCCAAAGTATATCTGATAGACTCTTTTGTGTTTTGTAGAAGTTAAAAGTGAGCTCTGGGTGAAAGTAAGGCTTTCCTAAAAATTTGTACAAGCCTAAAAATTTGTACAAGCAGCTCAATTTGAGTGTGTAGCTTCAGGCTCTCCTTTATCCAACAGGGTAACATCAAACTTGCTTTTTTTCTGAATAACTCGAGGAAAGAGAGTAGGAATCTGTTTGCAGCAGGTGCTGCTTGTAAGGACCAAGTTACAAAATGTGGATGCTTTATGAGATGTGGTCTTGGCTTTTTGGTGTTTGTGAAGTAGATGGCACACCAGGCTTGTTTATATTTCCAGGATCAGATAGAAAACTTCCTATTTTCTGATATTTTTCAGATTTAGAAACTTTTTAGGATTTTTTTTTCTTAGTGGCCAGGTTATATTTGGCTACAAAGCATGCAACATTTCACTTGATTAATGTGACTGCTGTTTGAGACCCTCTTGTAATTGGCCTCATAATCCACACCCAGAGTACTGTGAAATAGTGTGAATTTGAATTTGAGAGACTGATGAAAGGAACATCCATCAATAGTGGGGAGAAATGAAATAATCCTAATTAAAAGCAAAAGAAATTTGTGATCTGAATTAAGATTCAGTTGGTGGATACCGAAGCGTTGTTTTTCTGGTAAGTATTTTTATTGTAACTGTCCGGTATAATTGCTTTGGAAAAAAACCTCATCTGTTGTGTTTAATGGTATAAATTTTATTAGCTCTTTATAAACCTAATACTCAATAAGGGTTTTTTGCTTAACCTTTGTTTCACTGGATATGATTTCAGAGGGTTTAAGCAGAATTTTATTGCTGGAGTTGATCATCACAGTTATATTTGCTGACAGGCTCATGGTTATTCTTTTATCTGTTTCAGGATTTTCTGTTTAGTTTTAAGTGCTGAACATTTCACCGCAGTCTATTTAGAGCAATATTTAAAACTTGTTCCAGTTCTCTTCATTCTTATGCACGCCCATGTGTTAAACTACTCCAGAGACTGGCTTAGCTCTGACCATATTTGGAGGCTGTTCCTCTGCTTTGCTCTTGGGCTGGTTTGGACGGGAACTTACGTCTAAAGTAACAAATGAAATATGTGACGAGAGCTGACTGCCAAAACCGGGATCAAAGCAAGTTTCTGAGGAGCTCATTGGAAAACTATCCTGAACTTTGGAAGGATGACTCAAAGCCACATTCTAAACAGAGCAAACCACAGTGAAATAAATGGCAAGGTGAGAACAGATTTCTTGAATAAGGTACGTGTCCCCCTAAGACCAGAAAGTCACTTTAGTCCTAGGGGAAAGGAAGCAAATTAACAGATTAATTTCAAATATCAGTTCAGGATATTCTTTGTCTTTAAGCCTTTGCAATTCCTGTCTGACTTTACTACACAGAAGTGTGTTAGCCAGAGAACATTCAAAATGAAAGGTAGCATTTGCTGATCGTGTCATGTGGGACATCACTGACTTGTTTGAAAAGTTGCCAAGTCTGAGGGCATGTTCTGTTAAATACACGCAGTGTCTTCCTCCTCTCACTTAGAACTGTGAGAACACTCAGCTCTGATTCATTAGTTTTAGGCAGTACATGTGAATAAAGAAGGGACCTGAATAAGGAGGATTTCCCTGAATCCTTCACAGAAACATGTAGACTTGCAAAAAACAGCTGCTGTAACTGAGTAGCAGGCTGTGCTTTGTGGTTGAGTGCGTGTTTTAAAAAGCTGGCATTGGAAAAAAGAGTGAGTTCTGTGAGAAACCTAAGCCTCTCTCACAATCATGGCATCTCTCAAAGTCACAAGATGTTCAGAAATAGCTGGAGAAAACCATTCAGCAATGGTGGTCTGTAGCAATTGGGAGCTGGAAAGAGAAAAGTTAATGTTAGAGGGGGAGGAGGGGTTTGGGTAGTCTCTGTGTTGAGGATTGATCAGATGCTAATATATAAGGTAGCTGTAGAAGGGAACAGCAGCTGTTTCTGAATATCAAAGGTGGAGAATGAGCTTGGTGAGTTTTCCAGGGGCAGGGGATGAGAAGCAATAACTGCTTCCTTCCAGGAGGCAATAACTGGCTGGCTGCAGTAAAGCATCGCTCTTCAGGAGAGCGATGGATGCTGTGAACACAACACCCAGAAACAGTAACAGGTTTCTCAGATTTTCCTAGTGCCTGGGAAAAAATCACACAAATTGTCTTCCAAAGTAAATTGTTTCCAGTACAAGCCCTTGGACAATAGCAGACACAAAAAAATATTAAATATTTTTTTTCTTTATTTGATTCTACTTTTCACTTGGAAAGAAAAAATGTGGATTTTAGTCTGATTAAAGGCTAATGGAGTTGTTCAAAGACTGACTTATAAGCAAAGAGTAATGCAGGTATAAAGGGGAGAGGTTAGCAGAGTTGTTATTATTACAATTAAAATCTTCCAGTGCAGTGGTGGTCTTCTGCCAGGAGTGCTTTTTGTGATATCCTGGGACTGTCCTTCCCTCAATAAATCCCCATACAAACAGCTGACATTTTAGCTTGGGAAGAGTTACTGGCATGATGCTGGCCAGCTGGAATAAGCCCTCACTGCAGTCCCAGGTACAAAGTGGTGCTTTCTCTGAAGTATTTTAGCAGTCAATTCTTTCTCATTAGAGCATGTTGAGAATTACTGAGGGATAAGATCATCATGTTCTAAAAGATGCAGGATTTCATCTTTTTCTCATATCTAGCCTAGCACTGGTACTTGGACATCACTGTCAGTGTCTGAAAGCCTTTAAGCAGTTTGTAGCCCTTGCAGTTTGCACAGGGGAGGATCTCAGCACCACACTTGGATTGTTATCTGTGCATTTTATCAGCTTGTATTATAGAAACACAGAATGGTTTGGGTTGGAAGGGACCTCAAAAATCATCTATTTCCAACCCTGCACTAGACCAACCTGGCCCTGGACACCTCCAGGGATGGAGCAGCCACAGCTCTGGGCAGCCAGTGCCTCACCACCCTCACAGGGAACAATTTCTTCCTAATACCCAATCTGTCAACTCCCTCAACTACTGGATATTAATTATTTAGGCTACTGGAGCAGTGAACCTGCCTGCTTCCCACAGGTATAAAATGTGTTTATTTTGATGTGGCCCTGGAGGTTACAATGCCTCTTGGTTCCTGTGAGAAAAGCTGGCAGCGTATCTGCTAAAAAACATGAATCTCTTTTTATCACACCACTAGACATGAGCAGCAAAACTCAGGAGGCTCAGTTCTGTGCAAAACTTTTTTTTATTTTTTTATTTTGTCTTCAAACCCTTAATAAGTATAAAGTTGTGGAATCCTTAATAAATGTAATTATTTTTTTTCAAACTTTGGCATTAGTACACAAATTTGGCATTATACCAGGTCAAAAAGAGCTTTAAAAGCTACTAAATCCCAATATTAAGAGTTATTCCCACTTTGCCCCTGTTTTAATGGCTATATTAGATCCAGGGAAGTGTACCCTTATCCCACCTGTTTCCAAAGCTGCAATTAGCTTTGCTGACAAAGAGGAAAATTTAGGACTAAACATAAATCCCGGTCCTTGGGAATGAAATATTTTGGCTTGTCTGATATTAAAGTTGCACAAAATACAATGTGTTTGTAGCCCAGGATTTTTGTGAGTTGGCAGTGGCATCAGTCTGTTGCTTTCTGAGTCTTTTTCCTCTTCTGGCACGCAGCTAAGGAGGCAAAGATGTTGATCTGCCACAGCTTCAGTTGTGAATATAAGCTTTTCCTTCAGCTATTTGATAACACTTTCACATGTTGGTGCACCTGTACCTGTATTTGGCTTCAAAACAGTACAGAGCATGAACTTTGGCAAGTTGTAAAAATTAGTTGAGGAATAATAATAATAAATAAAATGGCATTCAGCCCAATTGTGTTTTCATTACTCATATAATAGCTCATTGGAATTATTTTCCAGAGACAGTTCTGTATATATTTAAGTATGTATCAGAATAACTGCAGTTTTAAATCAAGAGTCAAGTAGCTACTTTGTATGCTGTGCTTATCTTAAACAGAGTTTGATTTAAAACATTTATCTTCCCTGGTATCATCTCCCATGTCAAAGCACATTTCAATCCTGCTCTCTTCCTAATATCACTGGTGTCTAAAATGGTATCTGAGTACAAAAAAGTTTGATGATTGCTCTGTTGTTTGACCACTTTGTAAGTATTAGCTGCTCTGTCATTATTTTGAGTATCACTGAAGCTGAGAAGGAGAAGCCTCAGCAAAGTAAACTTTTAAAAATTAAAGACAAGGTCAGGCTCCAGGGTTAGCAACACGAGGAGACAGCAATTTAAGATGGGTCCAATTATGCAAAATCATGTGTTGAGTTACAGCCTCGAGTCTCCACTGGGACCTGGGAGGTTGCCTGGGTAAAAATATCAGAGGGCTTTCAGGGGGATTTCTCCTTTGTTTCTCCCTTTATCTTGAGAGAGAACAATGCAATCTGGAATAACAGCTTTCCTTCTGAGGTTAGTAACTGCAAAGGAAAACTGTTTTCCCAGGAATGTTCAGTAAGTGCATTTCAGTGAGGGCAGCAAACCCAGCATGAGGCTTGGCAGACATTTGGCACCTTGTTGCATTTTACTAGTTTGCAGAGGCAGAACATTGAGACAGCACCTCTGAATCCAGAAATAAACCAGTTGAGGCACATCAAGTGACCTACTAAAGCAGAGCAGATTTTACTGATTGTGTTCTTAATATTTCAAACAAGCACCATCACAGCTAGGTGTTTCTTTAGAAGATCTTAGAAGAAGATCTTAACTTTCCCTGATTTTTAATTTATCTTTTCCTTCCAATAATTGGAAAGCACAAGCACACAGTGGTGCCAAGTGGTGACTCCCAGAAAGGCTGGGAATGAAGTGATCAGACTTGGTTTGTTTGGATGGTTTGTGTGGAAGTTTGGATGGTTATTATTTTGCCAAAAAAAGTCTTTTTTTCTGGGTGAAAGAACATCGTGTGCTATGCTTTTAAAGAACTTATCCCCAAGCAAAACACTGTAGAGAGATGTTGTAGTCTTCCTGCTTCAGAAAACATCAAAACTTAGCACCATTGCATTTTCTCCAGTGCTCTGTGAATCTGAGGTGTATGGTTTCATAATTTTGATCATTTATATGAAAGCATCCTTAATAAGAGAAACAGAGAGATTATGTTAAATAAAAGCAGAAACACAGTTCTGAATATGTTTAAACAAGTTTTTGCATTGATAAACAAAACTACTGGGTATTTTTTTCAATCACTCAGACACAAGTACTTACTGAAGAATTTATACAGTGCTCAGGGCAAGTTACAGCTGGATCCTCTTAAAAACCTCAGTCTTTTCTAACAAATGACTCATAAACTAGTGTAGCTCTGAAGTTTTTCAGAAAATATATGTAATTAAAAGGGATTTTTGCCATTTGAACAAATAGTAAGTTATTGTAAATATCTTAAGGATGAGATTAAAAAGATGTGTTGCTTTTGCAGAGCATTTCTCTTTCAAAAAAGCCAGAAACTGAGTTTCAGAACTGGCAGATTTGCTACAGGGGTTGTTCAAGTGTTTTTGACAGTGATGCTTCCTACCAAGCAGGGCTGAGGCACCTGGGAAGAAAGTCTTGTCCATCTGTGTAATCAATCAGCTGAGTGCTGATTGGCAAATTGCTGTCCAGTTAATTCTGTAAGAGTTCTGCTGCACCAAACCCTTACCTTTCCTTATGCAAGGAAAATATTTGTAAATATTGCTTAAATTCCTTTGAATCATTGACAAAGGAAGTAAATTCAAACCCTGACTCCTTGTGTCTCCCTCTGGGATCTTCTCTCACCTTTGGATGCTGTTGAGCCTCCGTCTTCTCTGCCTTCCACAGCTTGCAGGTGGATTCTGGTTTAAGCTGTTCCTACATCAGCAGCTTTTCCTTCCCCTTCAGGATCTGCCTCATCAAAAGCCCTTCCCCTGCTCCCTGTGCCTGTGTGCACTCAGTCTGGTGAGGAATTCAGAAAGCTGCCACTGGGAAGACAAGGACACAGCCCTAGACAGGAGAAAAAGTTGAATTTTAGGATCTCTCTTCTTCATGTCCTACTGTAGGAGAGACAGTTTGTGCAATAAGACCCTTAGCAAGTCTAACCAAGAGAGCTGGATAATTTCTTCATGACCAAAGCACTCAGGGGAAAGAAATTCCCAGTCAGATTTAAAAATATCTGGTGACTCACTGGGATGGGATGTCTACCACAGAATAATTCAGGCTGGAAGGGACCTCAGACTGGATCACCTAGTCCAGCTTCCCATACCCTCAGGTAACATCACCTTTCCAGGAAATCTATGCTAATTAAATAGTTTCTTCACAGGAACATAACCATCTCTCATGGTTTTTTAATCTCAAAATGCAGAATTGTACTGTGTAACATCTTTTAAGATATAAAAACAAACAAACTGAAAACAAAAAATCCATTATACTTTTACAATGACCTATTTATTTTAACAGGACTATGTTTGTCAAGAATGGGAATGGAATTAGGTCATCTTCTAGTCAGCTGATAATAATAATAAACTCAAATCAAACTTTGCAGAACTTCCCAAAGTTGTGTAAAAGCAGGTATTGTCTCTATGCTGAGGTTAAAAGTGACTACTACTTCCAGAAATCTAAGAGCAAATTTTAATAAAAGCTAATATGGACTCTAAAAACAGGTAATATTGAGCTTTATGTTTTTATTCTGATGAAAAATAATCAAGCAATATTAGTAGCAAAATTATTACTGTAGCAATAAAGACAGGAACAAGTTCATAAAAAATAATACAATCCTGTATGATTCTGTGCTCCTCAAGGTTCAGGTTAGAAAGGGAAACTTGTAAAAAAGGATAAAACTTAATCTAAGTATACTGTCAAGTAAAGTTCTCATTAATAATAAGGGAGAAAAAAATTTAAAGATTTAAAGTCACCTAGGGCCTATAAATAGATTTAGTTGTAGAATTCAACATGGAATATTCAATTTATTGATTGACCTACTGATAATAGAGAGATAGAAAATATAATCTGGAATTTGGGAAATAATTTTAAATGTTGTGCAGTTAGCTTTTAATTGTTTTTTACCCAAGAGTGGGAGGCTGGGCTGGCAGAACTAAAAGCTGTTTGAACACAAGTGAATGAGCAGATTTAGGAGGGAAGCTGGACAATCATAATCTGGTATTCCCTAAAGCTCTGGATGTAATGTAAGATAAGCAATGCATTCCTTGGACTGGCAAAAACCATAGACATATCAAATTGATATGGAAATATTCTTATTGAACTCTTATGAACCAATCCCCAAATTTGAGGGACAAATGCCTGTTAACAAAGTGTGAATGGCATAGTTAAAGTAGGGAATGGAGATAGATAATGGGGCTAAGGAGGAAAAAATGGGAAATTCTGCAGCAGGAACAGCAGCAAAATGATGAATTCAGCACACTGAGGCTCCTCCAGCCCAATCTTCTGGTAAGAATGGGGATGTGCTGCTAGAGACTTGTAATGCAGCCTGGAAAGACCAAGCCATTCTGAGTTGATTTAAACCAAAATAATAAAAAAGTAATTTAAATAATATCGTTAAACAAAGCAGAACACCTTTCAGGCTGCAATAACTCGCTTATATTTAGGCCACACTTTATCTTGTATTTATTATTTAGGCTCTTGTATAGATTTGTTTCTATTTGCATTTATTATGGGCTGGATTATGTTTATATCCTCATTTATGTATAAATTATAATTCCAGTGGATATAAAATCTAGGAATTAATCTTAATGCTACTGAAATAAATTATCCTGGGTAGGCTAGATATATAAGAAAACAATATAAATTCATCTAAATTCAATTATTAAACAAAGGGAATATTGTATTTAATTAGAAAATTGAATCAATTTATTTACATTCATCCTTATCTGTCATAATTTTAGAGATGATAAATCTCTCCCTCTTACACTGTATTGTTATACAAGGACAGAAAGAAGAAAATAATATCTCTTCCATTTTGCAATTTCTGTTTGATTTTTTTTCTCATCTGTGGATGAGCTAATTACTAATCAGAACTAGTGGAATAAACTGAGGTAAAAGGAAGGCATTTTTATACAATAGGAAAAGATAGTGTTGTCAAAATGTGGATTTGACTCTGTCTAACTACAGATATTTAGCCAGGGCCTCAAATAACTTAGTAGCTTAACTTTTTTAAAGTTAAGAAAAGGAAAAAAAGAAAACTTGTGTGACTATTTCCTAATTTTAAATTTTAAAAAATACTGTCAATTTAGTAAATGGAACTATTTTTGAAAGAATTTTAAAAAGTCTAACATTTTAAAATTACTTCTGTTACTCATCCCAACTTATAGCAGGTAAGTAGAAAACAAAACAAAGAAAATGACATTTAAAATACCTAATCCAGCATTTGGGGCATTCCTTGAGCATTAGACTCTGGTAAAAATTGGCTCCTTCTGAAATGGACTCTGTCTAACTTGGTTTTGATGGACTAATTTGTTTTTTTCTTAAGGAAGACTAAGGGCACTTAGGGTTACAGTCATTAAAAAACTGAGGATTTATTTTGATGCTGGAAAATATACACAAAATCTTATCAGAGTTCAAATTTCTACCGGTCCCGTTCCTTGGAGCTGTTTAAGTCAGGAAGAGCTCCTAAGTTTTACACTCTTGGTTTTTGTGAAACTTATTATCCCAAATGGGTCAACCTGCAGGTCACTGTAGTAAAAGCCTGTTATATTTGGCTGGGATCTGCAATTTTCAGGAGTCAGTCCAAAATTCATGGATTTTCATCAAATCCGTATAAATTAACACAGACCAGGTCTGCCACACTTCAGCCAACAATGACCTTTCTTTACATGTATGACCATTCCCTTTCTGAATTTGATTACCTAGATATCTATTTCTTAAGCCCTGCAAAGTACTTTTCTTGGAAAAATACTTTGCCTGTCAATTTTTCAACCAGTTATTATAAGAAGTCATGGTAAATCCTGCAAACCACACTGAGACTAATCCTGGGAGAAAAAGACCTGTGCCCGTGTCAAGAGCACAGGTACCCAGTTTTTCCAAATAAATGCAATTATAACTAAGTATTTAAATAATAGATGCATATTGGAAAAGGTGCAATAAATTTAGGGAATTTCTTTGCATTACATTTCCTGAGAAACTATTGGGCTAATTTCCACATGAATTTATCATTGCATATAAAATTACCCCAGTTAGGAAAATTGCTGTTTGATGTATAAAGGAGTGACTTGTTCTTCTGGAAGCAAGATATTATAGGGCTTGGCAGTTGTTATATTAGGCTTCATGGACTGTGAATGTTCTACAGTGTTCTCCTGTACCTCATGGACTGTTGATACATCTCGAATGGATCTTTTAAATGCTGTTCCTGTGGCTGCACTCCTGTTTTGGAACCTTTGTTACAGCAAATAGAATAATCAAGTAACATAAATTCACCCTGTAGCATGAAAATCACACCCCTTCTATTTCTCTAGATTCAATTAAAAAATATCTAATTGGCACCAAGCACTTTGTTTGTGGTTATTTAGTTTTCTTACATTCATTGGCATATGTGGAAAAGTGCTTTTGCAATTCACTGCAGACTTTTCATTGATGCAAATGAATCTAAGGATGGTATGAGTGGTTGAAGCTGGTATTTTGATTGATTTTGCCAAAATAATGTGTGTGTGCATTACTATTTTATGTATAATTATACAAACACACAAAATAATAATGCAGCTAGACTGTCTTCTCTAAGATGATTCTGTAGTTCCTTTTAAAAATGAAAGTTATACTGGCCCTTTTAAAATTTAATTTTAACGAAGGGAAAGGGGAATGTGAGGAGGATAAAAACCACAGTAGTGATTGGAAGCCTTGGCCAAACTGTAAGAAATTCAGGTTCTCTGTCCTGTTCTGCATGACTGTATTGGGGTCCAAACCATCTGCTCTCCCAGGAAGAGGCTTTTGCCACTGGCTGTTGTAGTCCTGGCCACAAGGATGCTCCATTTGCAGCTAAAGCTTTTCCAGTGCTGCAGAAAACATGAAGTGCAGAGCTGGTAAAGGCAGGAGGCAGAATCTCAGCTCCCTAGTGCAGGGATAATCACATTTGATGGCTTCAAGCTGCAAGAGCTGCCGCTGAATGTTCCGTGTTAAAGGCAATGCCACTCATGTTTTGGCACAGTATTAGAGCTGGGCACTGAACCCTCAGAGGTGATGGTGGTGCTGGGCTAAAAGCATTTCTCACTGTTGAAAACATGGGTACATGTGTGACCTGAGGAGTCACATGTGTGTCACACTTCTGTGCCCCACTGCCTGCATTTTATTCTTCTCTTGCTTTTTCCACTTGCATCCAATGGCAGGTGATGGCTTTGGGGATTTGCCACAAGTCATGCAGAAAACTGTAATGAAGAGGGAAAACTGAGTCAAAGCCACCATCTTTCAGGCTGGGGACATAATTAGCAAATCTTCCTCTGTTCTGGATGGTCCCCATGAAGAGGATCAGGTTTGTTTGTAAGTTATCCTCTCCATGACAGATCTCAGGGATTCTGCAATGGAGATCTTTAAAAAGCTTAATTAGGATCCACTGGTGTGCCCAAGCAGGTTTTTAGAAATAGGTGTGGTAAGAACCTGCAAGTCCAAAGGGCAGAGAAGCCTGCAGGGACACTGACAGCTGCCTTGGACAGGTTATAGCCATGGGGACTGGGAGAAGTGAAATAAAATTCAAAGGTGCTCTGCAGTCTGACTCACCTGGCTCAAGAGCCATGCTCTCCCAGTGTGATAGTCTTCAAGTATGTGTCACACCTTTTTCCTTTCCCTGCAAAATCTGTCTGTTCATCCATCCATCCAAACAGACTGCAGGTTTGAGCTTCCACATCTGCTGCTGAGGCAAAGGCACCAATTCCACTCGTGGATGTTGTAACATAGTTAAGAAGTATGAAATGCTGAGACAGCTGAGAGCCTGTAAATGTCTCCAAGAAATGGTCTTTAAAGCTCATCTCGTCCTGCCAGCTGAGAGGGATGTGGCAAGAAGTGTAACTTCAGCTCTTAATGTCACAGTACATCCTGTGGAAATAATCAGATGTGAAGAATAAGGCAACACTTATTCTGTTATTTCTCAGCTTTATCGCATTTGACTTTAAAAACTTATGTTCTTAACATTTATTAATCAAAAATTTGATATAATTTTGCCATAATGCTGTTTCCTCCTGGCACTGGGAGAAGTTCTGGACTCTCTCCAATGCAGGGGGGTTAAGCTCACACCTTTTCAGAGTCACCCAAGAGTAAGCGACCTTATTCATGAATTTCAGAGTAATGATGCTGTTCATTGGTGTTCCAACAAGCATCGAGGTGTCAGCAAGGCTGGGAATCTCATGATATATGTCTGGAACAGCCTGTTCTTACAGTTTTAAGAGGCATGAGCTGGCAAGCATGTATTTGCCTCTGGTGCTTTGTGCAGGAGCAGTCGGGCTCTCCTCAAACCTCTGGGTGCTGCTCCTGGGAAACTCTTCCCTGCAAGGAGCAAAGGTGCAGCACCCAATCGTGCTCTGCTGCATTCCAGGAGTGCTGCCCCAGCCCGAAATAGAAAGCCCTGACAACCAAGGGTGAGAACTTTGTTTTGTAAACCAAGAAAAAGTGTTAGTTACAAAGCAGAAAAGGAGTTATTTAGCAGTAGGTCTATCCTGGAGCATAAAGCAGTTTTACACACAGCTCGCAGAGAGCAGGTTATAAATGTGTGTGCTTTAGATCAGCCTCTGTTCGCCACATCAAGAAGTTCAGTGCAAGCCCAAGCAGCGCTGACAAAAGCAATATTGCTCTGAAGTTTCTCTGAGTGAAGGGGCCAGAATTTGCCCTCAGTTACCTTTAGCTAAGCATGGCTCTAAATGAAATTCCTGGAGCTGACTGACCCTCATATTTGGAAAAGTTCAGTGAGCTCTGGTTTTGATGTGTCCCATCTCAGCCTCTGCCTGCAGTGGCTGCACCTTTTGGGTTTTCCTGTGTGTTTGCACTTGGAGAACTTCAGAAGACAAAAAGTTAATGTGATACTAATTTAGGACCACATGCTTGTGCTGCGAAGGCAGGTGAATCAGCCTCTGAATATCCTGTATTTCCTCTGGCAAGTAATGACATTATGCTTCAATCACATCAACCCTTTTTTAACACTGCCCTCAAGGAAGATTTGGAAAAGATAAACATTTCCCGTAACATTTTTTTTCCCCCCCGACTTGCATCAGCTATATATGATTTATCTTTTAATGTGTTAAGGCCAGCTCAGTGCTCCCTGCCCAAGATAATCTCTCATTGACTCCACTGGGAGATTTTCTCAGGGCAAGAACATTAAACAGAACACTGATTTGATTTTATTTTTAATGTGTTTCTGACAAATTTTTTAATTTTGCCTCTCTTTTTTCATTTTAATTTCTGCCTCGGTGATGCAGTAGAGATAATTTATTGGAAAGTATTTTCAACACTATTGTTTCAGCCACACTTTAACACCTGCCATGGATGATAAATATGCCATGCACTGGTATCACAGGAAATGTGATTCTTTTTCCTATGCTTTGCTTCTAACTTTATTTTTAGATGGAGGTCTTTGTGCATAGAGACTGAGTTGAGTAATTTTTGGTTGGCAGCATTGCTGTTATCAATTTCTTCTTCATGCACATTGGCACTTAAGATATTTTCTTCAAATCCATCCCTTTTTGCTACAAAGGCACTTTGATAGTGACTTGGTTTAAGAAATTGAAAGCCTACATAAAGCTTGCCTTAATATTGTAGGCTGTGGAAGGTAAAAGTTATTACACTCTTCTCTTTGTACTGTGGAGACAGCCCTAAATTTTATCATGTATTTGCTAACTTTAAATTCTACTCTTGAAAAACCCTTGTATTTAGGATTACCCTTAATAACAAAAAAGAAAACATGTAATTGGCACTACTATTTCAATATTAAAAAGGTTTAAAAAATGAGGCCCTATATTAAGATACTGTAGAGAAATTAGATTTTAATTGGCAATGTTATTTTACTCACTGTGGTAGCTGTCATAATTAGAGGCCTCGTTAGAAAATAGTTTTTGTTTACATTTTGTGAGTAATTTTTGATTTTCTTTTTATGCTACATGATCCATTTAAAGCAGTTCCCCTAGTGATTTTATGGGGCTTTTGAACCGTTTTTTCCTCATTATGTGTAGCTACTGACATGTAACCAGTTTCAGGATCAAGAGACAGTTTTGCTTAGGGCATGAGTTATGGGGCACAGTGATCTTGTCCTCTTCAAGTTTTCTCCAGGATGATTAAAACTTGCATCTCCCAGCTTAGGGCAGCTCAGGCATGAGCTTTGCCATCCAGTGATATTTATGAGGAATGGTGTCATTGGTTTTGTCTTACTCTGGGTTTAACACAGAATCAGAGAAGTAAATGCAAAGTGTGGCAAAGTGTTGATGAAACCACGTCACTGGTGCTTTCCTCAGTTTCCTCTGATATTCCTGAAAGAGTTTGGGCAGCAGGATAACACATGGAGAGGTCAGGACATTCCTGTTTGCCCTGGGGGGCCAGTCATGCTGATTAGAATAATTTTTCAGCATTCAGTGTCAAGCAGCTGAGGTAAGGCAATGTCTTATTGTCCCTGGCTGGTTTTGGTGTCTAAGATCCATCAGGGAGCTGCACACAGGGCTGGGAGATGTCAGCACCGTAGTGCAGTCACTGCACTGGGTTGGTGTTTGGCACGTGGCGTGGTGGCAGTGAGGTCACTTGGCAGGCCTTGCTTCATTCCTTGCAAACCTCAGAGAAGGTTTCAGGGCAGACATTCTCTCCTGCTTTCATAAATGAAGATGTCTCAGACAAATAAAGCCTGAATTCTGGCACCAGAGCTGAGTGTGAATCTCCATCCAGGCTGGCCAGGTTGCACAGCCCTGCTGTGGGACCAACCCTGCAAGGCTCCAGCATCCAGGCTCTCACTGGGGTCCATCTGCTTCCTTTGTGGTTTATTTCTATTTGGATTATCCATCCCCACATCCCATTTGCTTACTAGCAGAAATGATTGCCCTGCCTTGGGAATTCTGGGGCCAGATGCAGCTTGTGAAGAAAATCCAGGAATAGCAAGGTGGGCCAATCCTTGGGATCCTCACCCATCTTGCAGGTGGCAATGTCTGACACAGGATGAGACCATACTAGTAGAAATAAGTTAACACAGCAGAAATATATTAATATCTACTGGTTTCAAGCTCAAAACAAGAATTTTGTCCCTGAGTTGATGGGTTTCCAGGCCCCTCAGGCAAGAGTGTGTTTTTCCACAATTTGGTGCCTTCTTGTGTGTGACTTATCTACAATGTGGTTTATTTCTGACCTGCTTAGTAGAAATTATTCTCCTTTCTTTGTGTCAGCTCTAAGTATACCCAATCCATTTAAACACAGCCAATGCAAAGTGGCAGAAGGTATTAAAATCATGCTTAAAATTGCTGCCACCATGTTTACTTCATTCACAGCTGCTCCCAGGAAGGAGGTGGTTTCTAGAAACATTTCTGTGCTTGTACTCATTGCAATGCAGACTGAATGCTTCTCTGCATAAACAATTAATCTGACTTCTTTGCATCAGGCACCCTTTTGATAAATACTGCTGTTGCCACTTGTTTGCACAAGGTGAAGACCTATCGCTTAAAAACATTTACTTGATATATTTACATATAATTCTGCATTCTCTCAAGACCTGTTGGCAGCATTAAGTTATTCTACAATGTCAGCTGTTACAAGGTTGTGAGTTTCTTGTCTCCTCAGTGTTGCATAGAAACAAAGCACTTGCAGACACTTTGCCATTTGGCTGTAATGTTGCTTTCCATTTAACAAAAAAAGCAATTCTTGGACGTCATGTGAGCATCAGTATCAGATTTCTGAGCGATTAGACCCGTGGTACAGATAGATCTAAAACTGTAGCTGGTGCTGGTGTGTATTAAAACTTTAGTAAGGTCTTTGATGTTCTACCTGAGTGCTTGCAAACTGTTGTCACCTTAGTCTGTCAGCATTTTTGATGTTCCAAAATGTGAAAATGATAACCACGTGTCGTTGGCAACCTGTTGCTGCTCAGTGCTAAAAGGCAGTGGTGGCAGGAGCGATGTGACCAGCCACACTGCTGTCCTGCAGACACACTACCTGGGCTGTGCACGAGGATTTCTCCTGCCACCCATTAAAATAATTAATCAGCAAAATGCCACGTTAATGAGGACTTCAGAGATGCCTAGATGGGTCCATGAAAATGATCCTTTATCCACGAGGCCAGATTCTGTTCTCCAAAGAAATTCTGTTGGCTTCGGTTGCGTTACTCTTAACAACAGAGTGTGAATTCAATCAGAAGCAGATCTGTAGAACTGAGGGAAAGTATAATGTGAATGAATGATTTTTAGAATGGTTGTTAGAGTAATCTGAGGGAGGGGAAAAAATGTGGAAATTGCAGTTAGTAAGAAGTAACTTATATAGGGAGGTGTTTGCAACTAAATCATCTGTCACTGAAATGTAAGCAGGCCTGGACGATAGCTGGGGAAAGCAAAACCCTCTAAATGTTGATAGGAAAGTACTTGGAAGCAAAGTGCTTAGTAACAATCAGAAGAGATGACAGATTGTATTATTGCACAACAATAAGTCTTCAAGGTATTAGAGGTATCAATTTACAGCGCTTTCTATGCCATCATTACCTGCCACAGTCTGCCTCTAATCACAGCAATAGAAACCAGGGGAGCTCCATGGGTGTTTGTGACTTTCTCTGAATATTTATGAAGGTTATAAATGAAATCAGAATCTTGCTCTCTGTTCTTAGCCCATCTGTATAACCATGAAGGCCAAATGAAGCTTTTAGTCATTATACTTAATTGGATGAATGGCCTTCAAAGCTGTCAATAAGTGGTGTGTTCACAGTAAGGTAATTAATAACACTATTTCCTTTTGGAAGACATATCATTAGCCATTATTTCTCGAGATACAACACTGATGTCTTTATTCAAGGAGGTAATTGGAGGTTACCCACCAATTCCCCACCAGTGACATCATCTTTGCAAACCGAATCTCACAATCTGTCACTTCTGAATTCATAATTAGGATATTTTCCTAATGGCAAGTGAATGTTATTGAAAGAAATACCTACTTTGTCGTTACAGGAATAAGCACAGCCGTCCTGAAGAGTGAGGGACTTGTAACACAAATAAGGCCTGGGAGTTGTTAGACTGAACATCTGGGGCCTTCAGAATGACTGTGTTGGAGGAACCAGCAAAAGCCAGAAAGGCAAACCATCAGCTCTGCCACAACCAGTGTGTCACCAACAATTGAGGTGGTAAACTTGAGCAGACACGCTGCAAATATTCTCTGCTGCAGAATTTATTTGCTAATTCAGAGTATTTTATAGTAACAGATAAAGAAGTTCTGTTAGGTTGTCCCTGCTCAGAAAAGATATATTATAATGTACCACACAGAATGAATGTCCCTTTCAACCTCTTAATTAGCTAATATCCTATGCAGTGTAGCTGATTCCTGACCCTATCCTGAGAGGTCAGAAACATGGATAGCAATGCATTTTGGTGCCATTTATTTGTTCATCCTATTTTAAAATGCACATGTACAAACAGCAAGAATCCTCCACCACGAGGTGAACAGTCCTTGCTGGTGTTGTAGAGCTGTACAGGTAAGTTACATCTATTTCTGTCAATGTGAAATCCTGAAGTACAGACATAGTTTTCAGCTGTTTCAGAGAATTATTTTTCTTCCTGCACCAGCCATGTGGGTTCTTCAGTAGCCTGGGAATTTTGTGAAGGTATAAGCGACAGCGTGGTTTAAGCACTGACTTTGATCTGCAGACTTCAAATAAATACACTCTGCAAGTGTTTGTCACAGACCCAAAATTCTAGCAGGAGCTGGAGCCCAGTCTGCATGCAGACCCAGGGAGGCTGATTCTGGTTTTGCACCCACATTTTACCAAGAGCAGGACCACATTTAATGTGATTTCTGCTTCCTGATCCCTGCTCTTTGTTTAACCTCCTGTCACCTGTCGTGTGCACTGTGTCCCCTGTCCTTGGCTCATGTTCTGGAAGTGAGCTGGCCTTCAGCTGACCCTGGGTCTCCTCATGTGCTCCAAAGAATTCACAAAGCAGGTGAAGGGTCTCAAAGGACTTCACAAAGAGGGCTAGCAGTAACATGGGAAATCACCAAACAGCTTTGGAACACATCATCTGGGCAGGTCCAGAGCAAAAATAGTGTTGATTGACTTGGTATTCTGGACCCAGGATGGGAAGATTACTCCTTATTTTACCTGCATTGCTTTGCAACACTAACAAGAGTTGTCAGGAGTCTGTGGCACAGTGGAAACTCTCTGGAATTTCTTTCTTGGTGGTTTAAAGATACGGTGCTAAGCAGTTTCTTCTGGTAAAATATTTTAAGTGGTGACATAATTTCCTTCAAATAACTATCATTTTCAAACCTAATAAAAGTGAGAGCTTTATGGCCTGTGTTAACTCAAACAGCCCTTTGGAGAATGTCTGACATTTTATGAATATTTATTATCTTTCTTTCCTACCTGCTTTTAAATAATGAAAAACCTAACACCTGGAAACATGGAACTATGTTGAGAAGGAAGAACTAACACTTTGCATTGCCTGGAATATCAGGCACCAGAATTTGTCATTTGTAAACAACATTATTCTTACAGGGCTTGCAGATATTGGGAAATCTTTATCTCAAAGCTGCTGCAGGAAATGTTCAGGATTCAGTGGGTGGGTGCCCTCTGACTAATGACATACTGGAAAAATTTACCTCCTATGCTGGAAATTTTGGTCTTGAAAAGCCATAGGCAGCATGGTTGCAAATGGCTCTTGCAGAAGTACAGCGTGAAAGATTGCATAAAACTCTCTCATGGGAATGAAGTGGTATTTCAAATATAATACAATAAAAATTGAGTTCAGTGTCTGATCTCCTTTTACGTAGCTGACTATATTTGCTATCTGACTTGTTATGTGGAAAAGATGACACTTTTCTTTCCCCCAACAATCTCATCTCTCTTTAATCTTCTTTTTTTTTTTCCTTGCAAACAGCCCAGTGGAGTATTTACTTATTCAAAAACCTAGGGAGAATTTAAAGAGCAGCATTTAAAATATAGCTTCTCAATTTATTAAGCAGAAGGAAGGTGTATTTTTAATGCTAGTTCATTGAATGTATGATAAATTGTAATGCAAACTTGCAGAACAATTAAGATATAATTATTGAGAAGTGAAAGTCTGGCAATAAAACTTCTTTGAATTTTGCATTTTAAATACACAGAGTTGAATCTCAGAAATCTTTCTTTGGTAGAAATACTTGTGTGATGAAAGACAGTTCAATAAATGT
This sequence comes from Parus major, assembly GCF_001522545.3. Lineage (NCBI taxonomy): Eukaryota > Metazoa > Chordata > Aves > Passeriformes > Paridae > Parus > Parus major. The sequence goes on along the minus strand of NC_031775.1, from coordinate 28,191,148 downwards.
CCCTTTATCCAAATGCATTTCCCAGATGATAGGGAAGATAAAATGATCAAGCCAGCCCAGAAGTGTTTTATTTGCAGGAATAAAGTGTCTATTGAATGAGGGTGAGTTTGCAGAGCTGTACTGAGAGGGACTGCAGTCAGAGCTGACTGGGGGAGATGGAACCTGGGGCCAAAGCACACACAGCTCCTCTGGGTTCAGGTGGGAGTGGAAAATGTTCCTTTTGGTTGTGTTCCTGGAGGCACAGCCCATCACTGTAGGATTTGCTCTCCTATTTCTGCTCATACATCACAGACAGAAGTAAGAACCGAGGCCCTCGTGAGCCTTTACCTCCCGTTTTTGCCCAGCTGAAACAGCAGGATCACAGTGGAAGCTCTTCATGATTCCTGAAGCTTGTCCTGGGGCAGTAGATCATTGCCATGATGCACTGTTGGGGTTTTTCTGGCATGAAGCATTTCATTCCTGATAAAGAACCTCAAAAACTGTCTTAAAATCAAGGTACAGTAAAGCACAACAAAACCTTTTACTTGTCAGAGAGTCTGTACAAGACTAAAACTTGGGGACCACGCCCTTCCCTCCAAACCACAAACATCTTGGTGGCCAAAGATGCCAAGGTGTGTTTCATCCCTGCTTCATTCAATTGGTCAGAAAACCTTCCCTGGGCTCTCAGGAGAGGATCTGGGCATTATTGCTCAACAGCACAACTGAAAATGCTGGCCCCAGGCACTGAAGTGAAGCAACTGGATGTTGTTTTGCACAACCCCAGCCTGTGCTTGCAGATGGCTTTGTGCAACAGTAGCTGTCCCAGGACGATAGGCATGATTTGTGTCTTATATGCCTATAAACCTATCAGTAGAAGGAGTTATTAATGATCACAGCCCATCATTATCAGCAATCTGCTGGATGCTCAGTCCATTGATTGCATTCAAGAACCCCTTGGAAAGGTGTAAAGCAGGAGCACAGTCACTGTTGCGTAATGAAACGATTATGTAATGAACATGCAATTATGTAATGCATAAATAACTTTGAATGTTGCCAAAAGTTAACTGTAGGAATCACTAGAGGGCAGGTTATAATCCCTGCTGGGTCCTGTGGCACTGGGAGGTGACAGCTCCCAGCAGCAGGTGGGGACAAACCCGAGGGACCAACACTCATCCCTTGCCAACACAACCAGCAGAGAGCAGGGGCACGGACACACAGCCCCAGGACAGACAGACAGACAGGTGGAGGCTGCATCCTCCACTTGAAACAAAGGGGACCACTCTGGCTTATAGCAGAAATCTTTTTTATTGCTGTTTCTGGAAGTATAAGAATGTGGGTTTTTATCTGGTTTCCAATTTATGGCAGAATCACAGCTCCAATCTACTAATAGCATTTGTGATACTGTTGCTGATTGCATGCCACAATGTTTACAGGATCAAGGCATTTATGATTATTTTATAACCTTACTGGCATTTAAATACGTACCATATCTCCTTCTTTTTGGTTTGTTTTTTCTTTGTTCCCTCAGAGTTTATGTAAACATATATATTAGTGTAATTTTTTTCCCAGTAGCAGTTTAAAAGAATTTATGTTTTAAGCTCACTTGAAGCCCATACCCACTTTTAGACTTGGTTTTGGTGTTGTCATAAAGCCATAAAGCCAGTCCACAGCCAGAACAACCATGGGGGGGTCTTGCTGTGTGCTATTTAACTGAAACAAACCAAAAAAGAGTTGAATGAAGTTTGAGATCAAGACAGTTCTGGTCTTTTCCTCCAAACTGTGCCATAATGATAAAATCAGTAATGTTTCAATTCTTTGGATTTTTAAAGTAGAGAGAGACTAAATATAGACATGGAGGCCTCTCCCTCAACCTGCTGACCCTGAACCAAGTGACTGCAGGTTACACCGACAAGAGCCCCATTGTCCTTTTCATTAATCAAACCCACTGAGCCAGGTAAATCTTTAAACAAGATGAATGGGCAGCATTTTTAGAAAGTAAAATAATTCACTAGGCTTTGGATGTGTTTCTCTTTAATTAATTTGATGAGCACAAAGTCTGAAGCCTTGTCAAACACCCAGTATTAACTTCTGGTGCTGACCTAGAAAAGGAGCGTTGCAGAGGTAAGAAAATGGGCAGGTGAAACTAAGTGAATAAGAGATCTTTTTTTTTTTTTTTTGTGAAGGCCTTTTGCCAGATGAAAAGAATCATTACCACAATGATACTTCTAATTATACTGTCATTAGGGTACTAGTGCAGGTTCCTATGGTGCATGAAGCTTTCCCTCTTTCAACAGCTTGATCCAAAAAGGGTAAAATACAGGTATTAACCCTTTCACTGGGAATACCCACAGCTTGATATTTAGGCAAGCTAAAAGAACATATTTTATTTCATAGTCAAGTCATAATATCATTGATGTTTCTGGAAAATTCACAAGGTTGTTTTTTGGGTTTTTTTGGTGTTTTAAATTCAATAGCAAACCATACTGAAGAATAAATTACCTGGCCACTATGAATTCTTGCCAGAGGCCAAAGATGAAGAAATGACGACGTGTGTTTCTCAAGGTAGCCAAAAGGGAACAAAATTGTGCTTTATGGTTGATCTAATTGTTGCCTGACTGGAAAATGTGAGGTGAAGTTTCTGGCACTGACTTGTCCAAATCACTGACAGGAGCCAAGAGCAGATAATGCACTGGGCTGCAGACAGCAGAGCTGTTCAAGGTCACTTTCAGCTCATGAAGCAGCTGTTTAATCTATGAGGTGAAAAATACTTGCTTTTTATATAACTCTCAATCTGCAGACAATGCTATAACATAACCTCAAGGCTTTCTCTTTACTTTGGAGTTCAACTCCTGTATCCAAAATGGATACAAAATCATAAGCAGCTACTGCCCAAGGTGTTAAAAATTAGATTCTCTTAGATGTTTTCACCTAGTGCTTAAGTGGTCCAAAGTCTTGGATCCCAGGTCCAAGTTGACTCAGCATCCTTGTCTAAAACTTGCTCTGTCCAGGGCAAGCAGTGGATTCCTCACTGTTCTGGATGGATTTTAGCTCATGTTTTGTTCTTCAGGATGGCAGGACCATAGGCAGTTCTGGCAGTATGGAACAAAATCACGTCACCTCCAAGGTAAGCAGAGCAGGGGACTTGAACCTTTTGGGCTGCACATGTCCAGAGTTACTCAGTGTTGGGTTGGCTGGAGCTCTGCCATCAGATGTCCCCAGTCAGGGGCTGCCCCAGGACATCCAAAATCAGAAGCCTTTCATGAAAACCAAGGGAGAGATGCCTAGAGGAAGGAATCTTGAAGTTCTGAACTATCCCTGAGGCAGACATGCTAAATGCTGGGAGAAATGAGAGCTCTCAGTAGAAGGAATTGAGCAAGGCCAGCAGATCAGAAACCACAACAGCAAAACACATAAAGGCAAAAGGAGCGTGGGCAGCCAGGAAGGGAGATAAATTTCCACAAAATGGGGGGAAAATAACACTGCTCATGTATCCCTGACTCTTTTTGATGCTCAGCCAGCGATGCTGCAGTGCCATGACACAGCTCATGGCAGTTTAAAGTGAGGATGTGGCTGCAGAGGTTTTGTGAATCCCAGAAGCTTTTCTTTGATGAATAAGTAATTATTAGCTCTTTTGAGACTGGGTACCATTTGGATAATTGGTGAGTGGACTGTGACCTGAAGTACTGATAAACTGGAGGGAAATAATTCAGAATTCTTTTCAGTTTTACTCCATACTGCTTTTGTTTCATGTTCACGCAACTCAATCTAAAACATGAATCATTATTTTCATAAGAGAAATCATAATAGGCATAATTTGAAGGAAAAAAGTAGTAATACTTGTTAATATGGGCAGAATTCAATTAATAAAACACCAAACCACATACTGTGGCTGATTTGTTTCTAAAATATCCTCTTTTCTATTTTAATAGGCAAATATGTTGTCTGTTGTGGTCAGTCTTTTAAAGACAGCAGGGTTTATGCCTTCTGCCCCATTTTCTTAATCTTTGCCATTAACCACAACTTGAAAACAAAGGACCTGGTCCTTTATGCCTAGAACTGGTGGGAGTTCTGTTTAAAATCACGTGTGACTTCATTTATGAGAGTAAAGCAGTGGTGCTTTATGTGATGCTGCAACATTGCCTGGCATGTACAGAAAAGAAATCTTTTCAAGAAACATTAAAAGAACAAAAAAATCTGGGAAACTTTAGTAAACAGATTTCCAAGTGGAGGAATTGCAATATTGCATTCAGCATGAACTGCAAAATGACCTCAGTTATCTCCTGCCCAGTCATTTGTTCCTGTTTATTTAATAAGTACAAAATGTTTTCAATTTTCATAGATAGTGTTTGTCTTTTTCAACATTCATGGGGCCTCTACTTAAATAATCTTTCCACGAAAATGGAGTTTAATAAAGAACACTCAGATTTTAAAACTTTTATATAACACCTGTTTTGCTGATTCTTATAGGTTTTTAGGTGACTTTAAGTTTTTAAGTGAAAAAGAGATATGAAACTTATTTTTGACATAATTAGAAACCTAAAATGGAAGTTTGCTAGCTGAAAACTATATCTTGGAGTTCTTTTGCAATACAAGTTAATTAACTGGATTTAGATATTTGCAAGATGATATATTTAATGGGATTACTGCTCATATAATGTTCTCAGTGACTGATTTGGAATCCAAGCTCGGGGAACAGAATACTGAATTTCCAGCTCTTTGAGAGTTAATGTTGTGTTAAGAGAAAGTACAATTTGAACCTCACTGTTGATGAATGGCCAGGTTATTCTGGTGAAATGGAGCCGCTGCCTACAAGGGCTGCACGAGGCAGATGCAGGAGCATTCCTGGGGGCACGGGGACACCCACACCTGAACTCCTGGCAAGTTCAAGGCAATTGCAGATCTCATCCCAGAATAATGGCCCTTTATTCTGCCCCTGTCTCCCAGGTAGGATCAATTGGATGCTCTGCTCTGCGGGCTTAAAAATAAACACTCGTGCTTTCGTTTTTCCTTCGGGATGGAAATGAAGATGTGTTTCTTTGCTGCCTGCTCCTGTCGTGGTTTGGAAGTGCTGTTATTTCATTCTTACAAAATATTGTCTTTTTAATTAAAAAAAAAAAAAAAAAAAAAAAAAAAGGGGGAAAAGTTAAATGATAACTTGCTCTGGGGGAAAAAAAAATAGTGTAGTCCTGACAAAGAATGTTTCCAATATATCCCACATTAGTGTCTATCTTCTTTTTAAGGCAAATATATTTCTGTGTGTCAATTTGGATCACTGCAATGTTAGAGTTTTGCTCACAGCACAGGATTTCTCTAATGAATATGATAATTTAAATCTCATGATCAGAGTACTACTTTTTAAAGAAATCTGAACATTTTTTTGTTTAAGTGCTATTAAGTGTTTCAATATTAGCTCAGTCAAATAACTATTAGATTGGGAAATCTCATTTTAGTGGATGACTGTGTAGCACTACAGTTCTTCTATATTGTAATATTTTAAAAAAGTAATTCATAAGTAAAATGATAATTCATGTTTAACCAGCATTGATTTTAAAATTTAACCAGTTCAAAAGCTCCAGTGAATTCGAATATCCCAACATTTTTATTTGTGAGACTAATTTTCATTTTAAATTTTGCTAAAATGAAGTCTTAAAGAATTAACTGGATAAGATTGTTCAGTTCACAGTGGCTCACCAGTGCCCATGCTGGAATGCAGACAAAAATCCCACAGAGAGAGGGAGATACATACCTGCATTTTCCCCAGGCCAGAGGTAAAATACCATTGGAAATGATGTGGTTTCAGTTTGTTTATGTTTTTTTTTTCCACCAGTTTTTGCTAATTTCGTATTTAATATTTTGACTTTAACATAAAAGCCTTGGTTTAGATGTGGTTATGTGCTCTGGTCAGAGGATTTCAGTGGCACAGATGAGAAACACAGTGAATTTAACTCTGCAAAGTCAAAAGTGAGTGGTCAACCAAAGTTGTGCCAAGACAACCTTGACGTCTACTTTTTTACATGATTATTAGGTTATAAGTGTTCCATTCTAAGCATTTTAGTACTTGAATAAACAGCCTTTATTAAGCTAAATTTAGATCTGTTCTATTTATGAATGCATGAAAACAGGCCTGTTTATTTTTCCTGATTTGCCTGTAGTCAAGACAACTGTGAAATGTGCCCTGTAATACAGGGCAATCACTAAATAGACCACAATAAATTAATAGCTTACAGAAACCTCTTAAAATATTCTAAATCCATATATTTGTGAAGATTTTGGGATCCTAAAATATGATGTTCTGTGATTTACCAGCAAAGGAATTTGAAATATGTCATTGTATTCCTCTCCTGCAGCATGATTTTCTTACTGCTAGTGAGGGCTTTCACTGATGCAAGGACAGAAACTTCATTTCCTTGACTGAACACCAATGCCACTCTATGAGGGAGAATTCATGAACTGAAAAGGAGTTTTTTTCTCAGTTCTTCAAATTATCTTCAATTTATCCCATGCATATCATCGCTGGAGGCATTGTAGGGGAAAAATAAAAGACAACTCAAGTGTTTTTTTCCATGTGTCAAAGTGACTTTGTGAATTTAAAAAGTCAGGATTTCCAAAATCCAGCTGGTTGTGGAAACAGCACAGCAACCTTGCACATCCAGGAAGGGCGTTTGCAGTGAAAATGTGGAGAATAAAGAACATTTTGGGGGTGCAGGATCAGTGAATCCACTGCCATTTGTCGAGGGCTCTGAAAAAGAGCGTGTGGGGCTTTACTTTGGCTCTCAGTATGGGGAATTGGTGCTCTCCAGGATGGAGTTACAGCCACAGGCACAGACAGCAGGCAGATAATGAGTTAATGCTCGGGAAAAGAAGGTGGTTTGACCAAGGAATGTGAATGCACAAGTCCAGGGACAGCAGGTCTGGTTTGACAGTGCTGATACTGGATGTTTCTATCAGCTAAAACCAACTGTAGTTACTTGTGCAGGGTTATAATAGCAGGGAAAAACACATTGCAATTAAGTCCCATTAATTTGAATAGTCTATTGTTAAAGAGAATTGTAAAATGACATCAGACTGGAGGAGCTTTTAAGAGACCATGTACAAGTTATGCTCTCTCAGAACACATCATTTATCAGACTGAAATGCTTTGCAAAGTCAGGTGTTCCCAGAATGTCAGAAAATGCTATGACAGTAAGAAAATATATCTTTTGCAATGAACTAATGATGCTGTTTTGTCTTTTCACTTTTATTCACTTCCACTTTTAATTTTTTTTCAGTATCCTTTCCCATTGCAAGTTGAACAGAAGCTAAATCTAGCAAAGCATCTGTGTCTGAATTAGTGTAATAATTCTCCATTTACAGAAAGAACAGTAATTTCAAGCACATCTTGACAGATGTATTTTACAACTTTCTTCTATCTTACATCTATCCACAGATAAGTGAGGAAAACACAGAGTTGTACTATTGTAAATGGCAAAATCTGAAAGCACAGGAAAAAAAAAAAGAAGTGCTGCTTTATTAATCAAAGAACAATGTAATTCTGTACTAATAGCAGTTTGCAAAACACAAATTGAAGCTAGAGCATTTGTGAAATTATCATCCATTACACATATTAATTGACAGTGCACTCCAGGAATTAATTGATCTGAGCGTGGGATCTGGCAGTTGTGGCAGATAGGAATGCTCTTCCCTAGGAGAGGGAACAGGCAGTGCCAGTGTGAGCTGACAGCACTCTGGGGCTCCTCAGGGAGCAGCAGGAATTGTTTCTCACTCAGCATTTACCTTCCAAGGAGCCACTGGAGATCCCTGGGTCAGGCCTGGCAGCAGTTTGGTGTTTGCTGTCTCAATTTCAGCCCAAACAGAACATGGAGGAGCTCACTGGGAATGCATCTGGCAGCCCAGGGCAACCAGCCTCTCCCAAAATGAGAGCCTGTGGAAAGCAGTTTTCATCTTCCAAAGCCACTGGCCTTATGGACTTCAGGACAAATAAGTTTCCAAATAATGAACCTGCAGTTCAGCTTCTGGCCAAGGAGAACGAGCACACGTTAAGTCATTCAGAAAGGAGATGAAAAGCTCACATTCAGGATGCATTAATCTGAAAACAAGTGTACTTTTGTGTCTGGGGAGTATTATTTTCATTGCCATCAATTTAGAACATAGATAGACTGTGATTCTAGCTTCACTATCAGGTTGCCCTGCAGGCTAAGACCCCTCCCCAGGCCATTCTATTTAATTTAGACTAATCTAAAGCTAAGTGAAACTTTGTACCCTCTCTGATTTCTTCTTATGATGAGGAACACTCTGATTTCCCCTTCCCCAGCGATCTGCCCAGAGTGGCTGGAGGAACAGGGCAGGGAGAGCAGGAGAATGCCCCCAGGTAAGGGGAATTACTTGTGCCAGCTGACAGCCTGTGAGCAGATGGATGGCAAAAGTGTTCAGCCACCTCTTCCACAGCAGCTCTTGTTAGTTTGACTTTTCCTTCACTTTTACACCCTCCTTTTGAAGGTGGTTTTTGGTACACTAATTTTCCAGGGCATTTCAGGTACCAACAGATAAATCTCCCACGGAGCAGAATGAGATCCAGTACTTTTGCTGCTCTCACACGTTTCTTGTGCCCCTGAATTTGCAGTGAAATTTGATGTGACAGGAATCAGGGCCTGTATTTTTCATGTTGGTTTCTTCATGGGTTTCTCTTTTTTTCCCCCTGAAATTGAATTCTCAGCAGACTGAAGCAAGGAGTAGGTAGAAGGTGTCCTGGGGCAGATGCAGTGAGGACAGTGAGCATCCCTCATCCTCCACCTCTCCTTAGAAGATTTTAATGTTGGGAAGGGAGGAGGGCTTGATGTGCATGTGTGGGACCCTGCACAGACAGCATAAAATCCAGAGCTGAGCCTTCCTGCTCCCTGAAACACGCAGTGAGCAGGGCATGGGGAGCTCTCACAGCTGTTGAGACAGTCTGATATCATTAATTTGACATAATTTGCAATCTTTCGTCTAGAAATTTTTCATTTACTACAGCTGTGCAAGTTCTTGTGAGATTTAGTGACATCAATGTCTGTGTGAAAACCAGTTTTGGGTAGCATCTGATGTCTGGACAACTTTGGTGACTTTGCTGCATTATTTTTTCTTGTCCTGTGAATTTTACAGACTCATCCAGAGACACTTTCTATAATTTATGTAATTCCCCATAACTGTTTTGGTTTAGTATTATTTTAGTTATGATTATGATTATTATTATTATTAATGTGTTGGTTTTCCCTTTCCTTTGTTTTTCCTTTTGTTTTGTAACCCACCAAAATTACTTTCTATGGATCAGCCAAGAGAAGAAAAAAAGTTCTGTCCAGTAACAATCCTCAAACAAGGATCCCTCAGCAAGAAATACAAAAAGAATCAGATTGTCATTCAGTTTGGGCTTTCAACTTACTAAAATAATCAAGGAGAGGCAGCTGCCTGTGAATCTTAATGTTTTTATAAAGCAAAATTTTGGGAATCTGTTCACAGGCTCAAAAAAATGATCTGCAGCAGTGCTTACTTTAAATGTATCAGTTAGTAAATTTGGATTATTCTGTCAATAACCAAGAAATAAAATATAGTGAGCAAGAAATTAGGGTTAGTCTGAGTAGCACTTGTAAAATGTGTTTAAACTGAAATGTTTAATTTTTAAGATGGAACAGTGTAGAAATATTTAACAGGTCTAAAAAGGTACTGCTATTGTAAATAATCCTGAAGTCTTTGGCTTCAGTGTTTCCATAAAAAATCCTGTTAGATGTGATGAAATTATTAAACTGATTTGTTCTAATTGATCTTAGAAATTAGAGGGGAAGAAATGTTAGGGAAAGAGAGGTCCTAAATTTACCTCCTGGGTGCTGCTGGGCCTGATTATGTTTTTCATACACAATTGTGGTTTTCTGATTTAGACTTGCAGTGCAAAAAAAAAAAAAAAAGTCAGCCAAAAAAAACAAATTGTATTTTTGTCTGGTGGCTCACAAAGGCTCACAAAACTTGCATGAACAAGACTTTTATGTGTGTGAAACTGCCAAACTGGAGCCAGGGTTGGAACTCTCAAGGGACTGAATATTGAGCAAAAGAGAGAAATGAAACAGCTGAGTTACTACACAGAGAAACATATGTGGTACATTTACACATTTACCAACATTCAAAAGATTTTCTGATATGTAGCTGCTCTCTAGAAAATTGTGTTTGTGGTTGTCTGGAGTTGCACCAGAGCTGCAGGACCTATTTTGGCTTCTCTGTCAAATTATACAGAGTTGCAATGAAGTTTATAGATGAGTATTTATCCCTTAGAGAGAAATGTTTTTGGAGGAGCCCTGAAAGCCTAGTGGGGGAATAACAAGTCCTTTGAAAACTGTTTGCATGAATTTGCCCAGGACTGCAAAGCAGTCTCTCTGAAGGAGAGTATTTTTATTATGCTTCATGTTAAGAAACCCAAGAAATTAACTTGAAGCAGCAATAATGTTGTTGCACCTAGTAAAGCAAAAAAAATCCATGGTTATGGCTGACACTGATGGAGCTGACAGCTCTTACTCTAGTCAGTCACTTCACCACTTCCACCTCAATCATCCAAAATATTTTATTTCAGTGAATAATGTGTTATTCATTTATCAGGCATTCTACCCTCACATCTCCTCCTCCATGTCCTCTCCCCTCCTGGAGAGGTAAACAGACAGCAAACAGTCCTTCCTGATGAAGGTTTGTCTTTTCCATGGCAGAAAACATAAATATTTCCTCCAAATTCAGGAGAATGAGGTGGGTTTAATAGTAGTGCATTTGCAGAGATTTTGAGCCTTTATCCTGGAGAGATCTGCATGGTGGTAGGAAGTAACTAGGCCTGCATAACTCTTCTCCCATTTAATTGTCCCAGGTGTATTTATTTGATCAGTGTTTCATACTTAAATATGCAGCATGTGTTTTATGTTGAGAGAAAACTGTGTTATTAAATGATGGCAGAAGAAAACTGGAGTCAGAAACAAAGGAAACAAATATACTTGAATTATGCTGCAGACAGCATGAAAGAAAATGTCTATAAATGCACACAGAAATGAGTCTGTCTCAAAAGTGCATTGAGGGTTGATGAGAACATCTCTGACACCAAAGGAAATCATTCCTCTGGCTGTGGGTGAGTGCTGAAATTGAGGTACCACCAGCACCAGCTCCAGCTGCTCATTTCCATCCCATCCCTGTGCTGCAGCTGGGCTCTCCAGCCTGCTTTGGAAACCCACTGAAATCTCTTTTCTGGCACACAGAGCAGGCTCTGGAGCACCTTCTGCAGAGTCCAATGCTCTGACTGCTGGAAATGTCTCCCCTGGATTGTACCAGGGGCATTTGGCCAAAACCAGGGTTCACCCTCCTGCTAAATGCACCCAAGGGGGGTAAATGAGGCTTCCACCTTTCTGTGCTTCCATCCTGTCTCCCTGTCCCCTCCTCCTCCACTGACTTTTCTCTGAGGGTCAAGATGACACATGAACCTTCTCTAATCGTGGCCCATCTCGTTCCAAATACTCAGTTGTGTGTTGTTTTTGTGTTCTTCCTATCTATCCATTCTCCTTTCTTTTCAGGTTGCTCTATTTGTTGCTATCACATGGGGTTTTTTCCCATAAATATTCCCTTTCAGCTCTTGATACCTCTTTTTGTTACCAGAGTCATACATTCTGCCCCTTCTCACAGTAATCTCATGACCTTCAGGTAATAGACAGTACTAAAATAGGTGAAGTCCTTTCTCTTTCCCCAGCCAGCAGCCAATTTCCAGCCCTGCTAAGGCTGTGTGCCCAGGGCCAAGTTAAGATGAGTTCCAGAGAAAAGATGTTCCTTTCTCTTTGGTAATTTAAGATGGAAACTCAGAGCCAAGGGTGCAATACTTCAAGAGTAACTCCTCATGTAACAAACCCAGTTTGTCTGTGAGGAGCACAGAGCATTTTGTCACTCAAAAGTGTCCTGAAAGGGTGGAAATTATGCTTCTATAATCTTAAAATACAAGCAATGACTTTTTAATTTTTTTTTTCTTTACTTTGTCCATGTGCTATTCAAAGGTGCAAATGAATAAAAACTGATTCAAGGACTGAATGGTATGACCCTGCCTCTTGCTTTTAATACAATTAAAATTAAACCTCAGAAACACCTTAAAAGAGAAAGGTCTGAGAGTCACCATCTCGTGGCTACAAACATCAAAGCTCCCCTCAGGATGGAATTTTCACCATGTCAGAAATCCTGGAATTTCAAACACATCAATGAAATACCAGTCCTGTCACTGCAAACTTCCACCCAGGTGTGTGGTTATACCTGCTTTTGGCCAAACTTTGTGTCCAAAGTAATTTTTTTTCACTAGGAAACAAAAATTTTTGCACTGTACTACTCGAGGATCAAGTCCTCATATATTTACATCTGTTTTACCATTTTTAATAATCCAGAAGTCTAGATCTATCCAAGGGAAAATTTATTTAAACCTGACAACAGCTTTAAATGTTTTGGGGTTGGTTGTTTTTTTTCACCTGACTAGAAGTGCACGGATTTTTTTAAAGCCCAAAAATATATTTTACTATTTCAGACAAAATTCCAGCTGTTGGAATGAAACAGGACAGTGAAATCCTTTTTTTTTTAGCTGTCTTGCCCATCAAGCTCTTACACAATGATAGGAATCATGAAGCTCCAAGTGGAAGATGTATCCATGTGTCACAACTGGTGATGTGTCTGTAAATTCATGTTCTATTTAATTACCAAAGAAGGTCCAAGAGGAAATGACGGAAATAATGTTTAGTCCTGAACTTAGCTTCACATTGTGGAAGATCAAAAAATTAAAGCTCACCTAAACATAGAGGAAATGCAGCCAATCACAGCTGAGGGATTAGTAAAAAGTGTTAAAAATATTATATGAAAGTTTTAATTACACAGAAAAATTATAAAATGCCCAGTAATTACAGTATATTGATTCCATTTTTTTTTTCTTGAAATGCTAAAACTATTTCAACACACACAGAATCAATAAACATAATTAAAATATGAGCTCATCAAAACAGTAATTAAATGTACTTAACAGCTTTTGTGGCTTTTCTCCATATGGTTACTGTGGGAGTGTGAATCTGGCTTGCTAGATAAATGTAACAAAATAAAGTGAAAGCCTGGGAAAAGATTACTGTGGTATCATAAGCAAATACAATAAAGTCTAGCTCTATAATAAGTCCCAATAAATCAAAAAGTTGACAAAGGAAGCAGTGTTTACAATTATTAGAGAGAAATTTTGGAGGTTTTATATTTTTATGGGATTAACACTATCATGGTCTTAATGTAGAAGCCAAAATCAAATCTTTTTTCCCATCATTAAAGCTATCCTACCACAAGACTTTCTGCTCCATGGAAGGTGTTTGGAAACTCTTTGGGCTCGCAGGTGTTGGTGACAAATCTCTTGACAGCTGTCACTCAGGGGGCAATTCAGCTCCAGGACCTGATACAGCTGCTGGGAGCTGCCCTTGGGAGCAGCAAATCTCCCTCCAGTGATTAGATAAAGCAGCTTGAGAGCCAAGCAGAAAGGAAATCAGGTGCTAAAAGCAGAGTGTGTGGACACTTCACCCTTCTCCCTTCTCCTCCCTGGGCACATGTGCAGGGTCATAAATCATGCAGAAAAATCAAGGGGCAGTGCTTTGGGAAGGAAATGTTGCACAGCTCTGGGATGGATTCCTTCAGAAAACACCAGAGGCACCTGTGGGCAGTGCAGCTCCTCCTCCTGCCTTTCCTGGAACCTTCCTGTCCTCTCTCCCTGCCTGTCCCTGGAGAGTTTGGGCAGTTTGGCATTTCAGTGCCATTTCTGCATCACTGCCGTGACAGGCACATGGAGATCACGAGCAGTGTGTGTATCTTCTGTGCTGCCTGGGTTACAAAAACCTTTGCAGAGATATTAAGGGAAGCTTTTTCATCCAGCTGGATATTGTGTGGCCAAAAAAAATAATAAAATAAAAATAAAAAAATAAAAATTTCAAGTGTGCTGATGTGGTGACACACCATTACTGCAAACTTTAAAAAGTAGCACAGATGTATGTTTCTAGAGCCCATTGCACAGGCAGTGCTGGTGGCATTGGATGTATAAATAAACTTATTGTTGCCTCCTGTTTTCCCCAGCCACCCCTTGACCTGACAAAACAAGTACATTTCACACTGATGCATTGCAGAGATAGTCACAATTTCCTCAGCAGCTTGTGGCCACCAGCAGACCTCACAGCTTAGTGCTTTAAAAATGAGAACATTCTTTTTAAAACCTTTGTTTAAATCCACTCCCAAATCCCTAAAGCCAGATAAACTCAGAGAAAGGAATAAGACATGCATTACCATTCCTTACACACTTTTCCAGAAGCAATCCCTGGTGCTTTTTCTCAGGCCACAAAGTGTGTCCTGTGCCCCTCCACAGGCTGAGGAAAAACAAAATGCTTCAGGTTGGTGAAGCAGAGCAAAAAGGTAAATAAGTCCTTTAAGTCAGGAGCTCCTGTAAGAACCAGGAAGATTTGGTAGCTAAATAGGAAGGAAGGAATGTTAAGGAAAGAATTAAGGAAGGAATCCTGTTCCAGTTGTACATTCCCTGTCTGTTCCTTCCTGCTGGAGCGAGGCACAGGGAGCAGGGACAGGTGACACTGCAGATCTCTGTCCCCACCCCACCATGAAGTGCCAGCACTCTTCAGGGAGGCAGCAGGATGTGACTGCTCAGGTGTTTGCTGCCATCAGACCCCTCTCACTGACAAGATTTCTACTTTTGTCATTCTTTACAGATGCTAAAAAATACATATTTTCCTTGAAATGATTCACTTTTTCTTTCCTTTGCTCTAGAGAGCAAGTAATCTGTCTATAAATAAGACATGCACCTTAAATCCTGAAATTCCAGTGTCACTTTTTAAAGCTTTGCATAGGACTCAGATTGTGGGAATAGAATTAGTGGTATTCTCTAATGAGAGAATTACATTGTATTTAATTTATTTATTTTTTAATCACATAAACTAATGAAAAGGTCACCTTTTTTCCCAACTAAAGCTAGTTGCTCTAAAGATGAGGATAGAAATGTAGAGCTCTCACAACACAAGTATTTGCAAAAAATGGAAATCCTTCAAAATCCTATTTTCAAAATAAAGCACTAGGTTTCTTGACTACTGTTTTAAAATTAGTCAGCACACATCTACCTTTAGCCAACTCCAGAAAATTTGAGTTTCTTCTTTTACACTTGAAAAATGAGGTACAATAATGTGTTACTGGGTCTTCATATAAATTGTTTCCTGATTTTAACTGGATGGAGCATCCTACTGCCTCTTCAGGATGGTGCTACGAATTTATTAGGCTCTGCATCCAGTTTCCACATCTTGTATTATGTTGCCAAGTAGGAGACAAAATGTCTAGTAATTAAGGCTGCTTTTAAAGTTTAAGATGGCCTTTTAAAAGGCCAAGATTGAAATGGAAGATTGAAGACAAAAAAATATCTTTTAAGAAAATGATTAAGAGACAAAAAAAATAAAAGGTTTATTTTAGACTTGGCCTGAATATTGAATTACAATGGATTTAAAATATTCAGCAGGCAATAATAGCTAGGAAACAAATATCTGGCAAATTAGGCACTGCAATCCCTAGCAGGAAGCTTCATCACCCGTACAAATAAGTGTTGCAGGCACATTGATTTTATTTTGGTCACGACTCAGCCAGCTGGATATAAGACTACCTCACTTCAGAAATAGATATTGTCATAGGAAAATCTGTTTAGTGGCCTTGGCTGTCTGTTTATGAACAAGCAGAGAGTTTCAATGTAGGAAGAAAAAAGTTAATTAAAAAGAAAAAAAAACACCAAAAAACTGCATCATGAGAGGGGCACAGGAAGATATGGTCAATCTGCTGCCTTTAGCCACTCATAATTCTGTTTAATTTTGCATAGCCCATGCTGAGCTGGGCTGTGGATGGTGCTTTATATGCAGAGGTTGTGCCTACAGTGTGTTAGACTGAATTAATCCAGGTTCTAGGAATTTTAATTTAGGTATCTCATGATGCCATTTTCCTTTGCAAGGCAATTTCTTTGGTAGGGCTACACCTCTTCCATCACTGGTTTTATCCCTGCTGCACCCTCTTGGCAGCTGAGAATGACACATAAAGGGGCTGCCAAACCCCTGCTTTTATAAAGGATAGAGGCACATCTCTTATCAGTAATTTTTAGCAAGAAACTGAAGTTAAATATTTAGATTCTGTAATACTGACATGATTTGTTTGGTTAAACTTGTTGAAATTAACTTTTTGATGCTCCTTAATGAAGAGGTTATATAACCTCTTCATTAAATGATTTAAAAAAATATTACAAACTGTTATTAATTATTTGAAAAAAGATAAAGGTCAAGCTTGGTGTCTTTCATATAGGACAATAGGACCTGACTTCTGTCTGTCCTTCAGTGGTAATGGTGACCAGCATAAATCTTGAAGCAAAAGGTTTAAATATAGATTAATCTTGTGCTCAGCTTTTATTGAAGATGGAAGTGATGGAGAACAGTAACACTGGGACAGGAAAGATGGAGAGGTTAAAAAATTCAGTGACCTTTTCTGGAGGTGAATGAAAGTTTTTGTGTTACACTACTGCCTTTTTATTTTCTGACAGTCTGAAGAGAACTCGTTTAGGCATTACCAAGCACAATGCCTTATAGTAAAATATGTATTCTGTGGTTTTTGAAACAATGAATTGTTTTATTTTCTTGCAAAGACTGAAACCTGACTCTTCTCCTTTCTGGTAAAAAGCCTCCTATTTTAGAGGGGAAAAATAGTGACATATCAGTAGACCTCTAAGATTTGGAAAAAGTATAGTGAATATATGTATGATATTAATGTCTTATGAACCTCAGCACTAAACCTGTAGGAACCTGTAGCTCTAAACAGGCCCAAGTTTTGAACCTGAACTCTTACAGCAGAACCTGCTCTCCCCAAATTCTACACAAACATGTGCTCCTCCATGCATGGCTGCTCCCATTGGCGTCAAAGACACTACTCATGGGAGTAAAGTTACTCATGCATTTAAGTGCTCACTGGATTCCAGCCAAAATCTTAATCTTTTCCATTTAATACCCTTTTCCTAAACTGATAACAGTCTTCAAGTTTTCAGTATCATGTGCAGCAGTTTAAATAATGTAGAACCGAAGAAAAAAAGTGAAATAACAGTATTGTAACTTAAGGAGTATCATGAGATAAACAGCATAACACAGGCACAGTTTTAATAGGAGTGAGCAGTTATCTCCAAGGCAGCTGTATGTCCCTGGTCTGGAGGCAATTCATGTCTCTCAAGGTCTGAAAAAGGGAGGCTGGGAGGAGGGGCAGCTTTGAAAAGACAGGTACAAAATGTCAGTGAGAAACAAAGTGTAAAAGAGCATATTTTATCTGAATGGCAGAGCTTGAACTAAACTTGTACTGCTCTTGAAGCTCAGTACAACAGGCAGAAGATTTTCACAAAAAGTGCACAGAACTTTGGCAACAAAACCATAAATTTGAATTTGACTGCTGAGGACTTTTTTAATTATTTTGATTTTCCGTCAGTGTTGGGGTTTCTAACCTATTCCAGTTCTTGCACTATTCTTTCATGATCTTACCTTTCTTTTTATTGTCAATGAGCTCTGAATGACCCTGCTAAGCTCCATTAGAGGCATTTCATTCTATCTCCCATTAAGTACTAAAAACACTATTACTTGTGCAAGAGGATATTCCATTTTCCTGAAGGTTTTTGGCTGGGTATCAGTATTTGTGTGAGCACTGTTCACATGCATGTAAGAGTAGACAAAGAGTAGAGCAGGTTTGTATGGCTTTTATTTTGACTTCATGGGAAGAGATGTGGAAGAGCTGTTCTGTGTGCAATGGGTAAAATTTGGCTGGGAGTTGAAAAACTTCCCTGGCCTTAAAGATTGGAATGATTTTAACCTCACCCTGCAGCTTCCAAGGGTCTTTGAGTCACACAAAGCCTCTTCCACCTCCATCCCTACAGACAAAGACCTCCAATTTTGCTAGATATTTTTCTTTGAGAGGAGTCTAGAGAAGGAGGGATTTGATGGGCTCAGAGAAATCTACCCACAGTAACAGTCAGAGATGGAGTTTCATAAGGACTGATGGCTTTTTGCCCAGAAATGCTTCACTGATGTAGCCCAGACTGGGACTTTTCCCAAAGGAAAAAGAGCAGGAGCAAACAGAGGGGGAGGAGACAGAGAAGAAAAGGGAGCAGGGGGAAAATCTAGTCCTCTTTGCATTTTTTCCTGAGAGTCAAATTGTTTTTTTCTTGGGTTTTACTCAAGGAGAAAAGGAGAAAAGTAAGAAATGAGAATAATATACTGGCTGAAACCATTACAATAGAAGTTTTGCAATTTTATCATTCATTATCTGCATTAACAATAATGATACATCTTTGGGTGGAAAGAACTTGAGTATATGTTTTGAACATGTAAGATGTATGAAAATATTTAGGTTTATAAAGAATAAAACTGATATATTACTATTTAAAAACATATTTGTGTTATTGTGCTGCAGAATTTTCAAGTGGATTACTTTTGTGTAGTCACATCCTAAAGTATAATTTTTAATATGTGTCTGAGGAGCTTCTCTCTGAAACTACTGAAGTCTGAGGACAGGCAGTGCAAGAGCCTCTGTGAGGGAAAATATGGTTAAAAGAGACCCTGCAGATGAGAATTTTCCTTATCACAGTGCAAAAAATGGATGAAAATCCCGGCAAAATAGGTGTGGTGAAAACAGTCTCTGGGAGCAAATTCTGCCATATAAATGTGCCATGAACTGCACAAGCCAAAGTGAATTTTAGTCAACAATATCTCTGCCAGGTTTGGTATCAGAGTGTAAAGGAGAAGAGTGCTGAGATCCTGTGATATCCCAAAGGTGTTACAAAAGGGGAACAATTGGTATAAATACAGGAATTCAATACCAGAAATAAGATACTGACCTAATCAGTGAAATGAGCATCAAAATCAGTCCTCATGCTAAAGATTTAAATCTGGCATATCAAACAGAGCACGAATATCTTCAGGAATATGCCAGGAGCTAATTGATTTAAGAAATCTGGCTGTCTATAGAGACCATTACTCATAGATAGCACGTTTTTCTGCCGCACAAATTATCTTCAGCGCTCATGGTGTCTGCTCAAGGAAAAGTTTATTTTCATTCAGTCTTTTCTTTGCCCCTGACCTCAAAGGACTAATTAACCAAGTATTAGCATGTTTCTAAAATATGACTGAATTCATCTTCTTAAGAAAGTGTGCTGAAGAATGTACCCTATTATTAGAAATGACAGGATGTATATAGGGCCATATGTTTTCAAAGGGCTTTCTGTCAGTGTTAATCAAAATGTTGGAGAACTTATGAACATACTGAGCAGCACGTCAACCATATGGATAATATCTCCCTTTTAATAGTGAGAATTTGAATTAATAATAAACACTGGAGAATAACCTAAAATGAGACAGAAACAATAATATTAAGACCAGTGAAGGCGTAATATGGCATCAGCCTGAAGACTCCTTGGTATTTTTGTAAAAGTCTATTTTGTGTTAAATCCTGGTCATGGAACTACATTCATTAATTTTGCTTGGTTTATCTTGGAAAGATAATTCCAAAGATGCAGTTTGTTTTTGCTGGGGTTTGTAGAGGACTTTGGCTCTTAGAGCATTCTTTAACAAGCATCAGATCAGCTTGTCTGACTGTAGATGTAAATTCCTTATTGCAGAATATCTGTTTCTGAAAAGGCACCAGAACATTTGTTTGGTGACACACACGTGCACAAATCATTTCATGGGCTGTACAAACAGCTGCAGGGATAAAAATAATAGAGCCTGTTTCTAAGTTGGAATCCACTGGAAAATGGATTGATATATTATTATTTTGAATGAACTTCCAACAGTTCAACTTGACAAAATTACCTGCTTTTAAACATGATGAACTCTCTGAACTAAATGTTGAGAAATCTGCTTGAGAGAAAATGAATATTTCAAGTGCTGTTATCTGCTTGTACATCACAGGCAGGAGTGTATGAGAGATAAACCTATCAAAAATGAAAAAAAAATAAGCAGTTATTAGGTAAACTAAGAAGTCCCACCTTGCAGTTACCTGTGAGGCCACAATCACATGCATTACAACTGACTGAAAATCCAGACTTTTTGGCTGAAGGGAGATCTGCAGCCTGAGCTGAGTCAGGACCAGGACAGGGCTCCATCCCCTGCTCTGATTATTGGGAATTCTCCCTCTACTCTCTGGGAATTGTACCTGCTCCTTGGCATTCCTCAGAGCTCTGGGAGCCACTGAACACCAATGTGACAAACACAGGAATTCAGGAGATAACCAGGAGGGTCTTGAGTGTGTTACCCCACCACCCCCAGACCCCCAGCCTCAGCCCCTGGCCCCCCAGTCTGCCCCAGAGGCTGCACCTCTGCCTCAGCTGGTGACAGGATCCCTCTCAACTGGTAAAGTTTTATTTTCACAGGCACCAGTCCTGGTTTATTTCCCCCTTAGTTAAATGGGAAGCCACATTCAGGTCTTTGACTGCTCGCCCTGTGACATAAAGCCTTGAGCTGCCAGTAAGCACAATCCAGCCTCAGGGTGAGAACCTGAATCTTCTGATAGAGAGAGAGAGAGAGAGAGAGAGGAGGAAATGCAGCTTTAAGTTTTAGAAGCTTTATACTGAGGTATCCCTATTATACAGTGATGGGTTTTATTGGTAACTACCCATCTACTCCACTGGTGTGAGGCCCCTCCTGAGTGCCCTGCCCTGCTCTGGGGCTGCAGCATCTGGAGCACGTGGATCTCCAAGAGAAGAGATGAGAAGGCTCCAGGGAGACCTTATAGCACCTTCCAGTGCCTAAATGGGTTCCAAGAGAGGTGGAGAGGGACTTTTGTCAAGGGCATGGAGGGATAGGACAAGGAGGAATGGCTTCAAACTGACAGAGGGCAGGGTTAGCTTAGGTATTGGAACAAAACTCTTTGCTCTGAGGGTGGAAAAACACTGGCACAGTTTGTTCTAAGAAGTTGTGGAAGTGTTCAAGGCCAGGTTTGAGAAATCTGGTCTAATGGAAGATGTCCCTGTCCATGACTGGAAGATTTGTACTAGATGGTTTTTGAGGTCTCTTCCAACCCAAAACATTCTGTGATTCTATGATCTACATCACTTTCCAGCTTAGGAGTATTTTATTCAAACATTTCTTTCCATTTCCACTTAGAGTCCATTCCTGCTTTCCACATTCCTTTTTCTGAAGCTGGTTGAAAAGCACATTATTATTGATAGCACCTTCTGACTGGTGGATGTTCTGGAACCTGCTCTTAGCTTTGTTTTTGGGGTAACCACAGAGGATCCTGTGACAAGGAGCAGAGTTCAGCCCTCCTTTCCTCTCTGCTATTCCATCAGCTCCTGCAATGTTGTGCCAGTACTTTGCTACTCAATAGCCTGTGACTCTCCTGCAGATCTCAGAGGAGTTTCTCCTGCACCTGGGAAGGAGTATCCACCTGCCATTTATTGGAAAATATGGACCAGCTTTTTTTCCCCCTGTTTCAGATGAAGTACCAGGACCCCTGCACATAATGGGTCACAAGCCTGTGTTTCACTATAAAACCTCCACTGCCAAGCAGCCAGGTGTGGAGGAAATGCAGCCTCTGCCTGACCTCTGAGGACACCATACCTGCAGGGTAGAACTGCTGTAGGGGCTTTGATTTTAAATGGCATTCACAGGGCAATCTCTCACCACACTCTAATCCACCCCCTGCCCAGCTCTTGGGAGCCTCCTCCAGCACTGTTCTTGTGGCCAAAGATTTTAGCTCCCCAGGCCATTTTTGTTCCTAACTTCTCCTTTTTTCTTATAAACTGATCTTCAACAAAACACCACAAACTGCAGCCTCTCTTTCTGGAGGAGCAATATTTTTCTCCTTCATGTGTTTCATTTTTTTCAATCATACAATCATATAATTTTTAAGGTTAGAAGGGTCCCTTAAAGGCCATCTAGCCCAACCACCATAGACAGGGAGATCTTCCTCTAGACCAGGTTACTGAGAGCTCCATCCAACCTGACCTTCAACACTTCCAGGGATGGGCATCCACCTCCTCTCAAGACAAACTCTGACAGTGTTTTAATACCCACATTGCTTCTGTGCTGGGGTTTTAATTGCCAGGCACAAAACTCAGAGGACTTTCTTACATTTTAGAAGACACTTGTCTGGTTCTTTTGCTCTTGTTGGGCAGCAGGCACAGTCAGCAGCAGCATCTGAACACCCCTGAGGCCAGGCCAACATCCCTGCTTGGTTCAACCTTCAGCTGCTCTCACCAGGCTGCATTTGTGGTGGAAATTCTGCACAGCCTATGAATCTTCACAGATGCCTGCTCTCTGGTGAGTCCCACGAGCCCTTAAATACTTGAAATACTTTACTTCTGCCACACAAACTACAAGGAAGAGTCCCAAAACTGGCATGTAGCTCCCAGCAGCCTTCTGTCAAGCAGATGTTCAGCTCTAGGAGTGTTGTGTGAGCCATTGTACTGATACTGAAACTGATTCCTCTTGCCTGCAAATCACAAGAGGAGGTGTTAAAACCTAAATAAATAAATAAAATATAAGCACTGGCTGAAAGGGAGAAGGGGTGGGGGAAGGAAAGATGCTTACTAAAACTTCCAGGCACCCTGGCAATTAGTCTCACAATGGCATAATCCTGATGAGCTTTCACATCTGCTATTGCATTTGGTACATAGTGTTTGTTAGCATTTTACTCCATCTGCTTCTATACAACCTCCATCAGCTGAAGGAGGATATGGTTACTCCAGTCATTAAATGTTGATGATCTCTGTTGTTTGTGGTAGGTATCTGTTACATTAACTGTTAATTTTCCTCCTCACACTTAGAAATAAAGCCTTTTCCCTCACCAGCATCCAGGCATTTGCCAATAATAATAAACTGACAGCTCTTTATGAAGATGTCGACACCAGCATGACTTGCAAGTTCTGTGAAATATGTTGGTTAGTCTGAGTGGAATAAACAAATTCTTTCCTAGTATGGTATCCAAATCTTTAAATGCATTAACTTCTAGGGTTTACTGATCAACTGTCCCCCTTTAGAAGGAGTATCTCTTGTTTTCAGACAAAATCTACTCTTCTTCTAAAAGGAAGTCATATGCTTTCATTTTCCTTAGAGCCATTTAGTTACAGATTTAAGTGGATAAATGTATTTGTCATTCTTTGCCTTTCCCTTTTGCCAGCAATGCCAAACAGACTATGGAAAAGAGAATTAATTCATTATCCCAAGATATTCATGACTTTCTCTAATTCTGATCCTTGGACTGCAGGTCATTAGCAATCATTAATTTTTAAAGCTATGGATGATGTCCTCCAAAGCAGAGACCACAATAAATAAACAGATCTATTATTCCTATGGTACTGGAATGAAGTTTGGGAAGAGTTAAGTGTGTGGTAAAGCAGAATTTTGGCTGTGCAGAGATCTTTGACACAGAGAGAGGCAGTGTCTTCCTTTGGGCAGCTGCATGTTCTGCATGGCAGAACAGAACATGTGAGGCACCTCTGCTGCTTAAGGGCAGACAATGTATTCTCCTGCACCCTTCTACTCCTGCATCCAAGTGATTATCACCTTCTACTCAGCCTTTTCCCCCTCACATCATGGTCAGAGAGACCTAAACCTGCCTGAAACACTTTTTGCCACATTTGAGTGTAGAACATTTTGTGGTTTTCCTTTTTTCCTTCCTAAAAAATACACATACCCCTCCACCTTTAAGAGATAAACACGCCTGTTCTGCCCCAGTAGTGACTTTCCTTTTGATGTTTCCACATAAGGATTAGCTCACATTAATATGTAGTGCTCCTAACCTGCAGAGAGATAGGAAATCTCACAGATATCTGCGTTAGCAGTCAAGCCATATGTCCTCCTAAAATTGTGATGTTGATTGTGACCTCAGAAGAAATCAAGCCTGCTTATGGCAAATATATGGAATTGATTAAATGAATAAATAACCCTATTATTTAGTTTTGCATAAAAATATGTGGAACCCAGGTCAAAGATAATCCCTAATTTTTCTATGCATAATAGATTCCAAAGTGTAAACATTTCCAGTAGTATGAACCAGACTGGATGCTTTAAGTCAACAGTCAAAGGTGCGAGTGTAAACTCAGAAATATTGATAATGTTTGTGAATAACTTCAGACTAAATTATGCTGGAGTTCCCCAGCTGATATGAGTTCCTCTGTTGTTTTAATACTCCAGTGTCTCTTATTTGCAAGAGTTCAAAGACTGACCACAGTTTCTCTAATATTTGGCATCTCTGCTTCATTTTAGCACCTGTTTCTGTATCAAAATTGCCTAATTTATTGAGCAGAAATATTTCCTTCAGCCTCTAATGAGACATTCTGCATTTTATGAGCATGATCCTTTCTGTCCTTGATTTTCTTCAGTTTTTTTTTTGATTTGGTGCAGAGATCCTGGACCCCAATCATTAGATTCTGCAGATCTGATTTTCCTGTTCTGTACAACTCTGTGCTGGGCAGTGTGTGCTGGGAAAGGTCCTGCTCCCAAGTGAGGGACCAAGGGGAAACAGGAGCACAGGAGATGAAAGCACCTTCCTAAAAATAGCAATACAAATGACTGTCTTGTCTGAAAACAAAGGCCAGGCACAGTGACATGCTGCCTGTTGTGGCTTGCATTGCATTTTGCTCATATTTTCCTCCACATGCCACAGGCTGAATTATGAATAAACCATGAAACTTTGATTTTTCTATTAAGCCACTAAGAGATCTCCAGTCAAATTCTCCACTTCTTGTATTAATTATGAGCATAATAGGTGCAAGACTAGCAGAGCACCTACAAATTACCCTGCTTGGAAGAATTTTGTTTGTGTTCCTTGCCAGACCCCGTTGTGCTGTGCTGCACATGAGACACAAACTGAGGAGTCCCATCTGCTTCCTGTTTGTGCACTCATCTCCAGCCCCACCCTCGCTGTGATGCTGTGTTTGATGAAGTTCAGGTTTGAATCTGAGTGAACAAAGCAGCTCTTCACAGTTGGATCTTTAATCTGCTGCATGCACAGAGCAGCTCTGCCCGTGATCCTGCTCACAGCCCCTGGGGTGGGAGGCATCCAAAATCCACTGGAGCCACTGGGAGCTCTTCCATTGGCTGGGGCTGGTTTTTAGATCAGTCAAATTCTCCATTTCTTCAGTGATGTCTGGGACTATCTCTGACCACCAAGGCAGAATAGAGATGGCAGAGGTCAAGAGCATCACCCACGTACTGAAAATGGAAGTGATTCCAAATAATAAACAGAAAATTATGACAGCAATGCCTGAGTGAGAACTGTTTAGGAGCAGTTTTATCCCATTAAATTTACATTTAGGAAAAGGCAAGAGATTAATGCATCCTAAACATTTGTCATAGCAAGTGATAAAATTGATGTTCAAGAATTTAGATTGACTAATGCATAGCTATTATGGCTATTTAACAGTTTCTTTAAATTCAGTTTTTAAATGTGATTTCATTTTTGTTTCAATCCAGTGCAATTTCAGGCAAAACTTTTTTGACTCTAATTTAATACATGCAAATATAATAATTATTTTCTGCAGACATTTGGACCATTTTAATTTACACAATCCTCCAATTAACATAGTTCCCCTGTATTTTCTAAGTATCCATGGTTTAGCTTTTTGCATCATCTCCTAGCAAATTTTGCTATGGTATTTGGTCTGAAAAATGATGTGATTGGAATTATGTATTTAAAGTTCCCCAAAAATGTGCACTGTGGGCTTCACTGAAAAAACCCAAAAAAAACCAAAAAGAAAGAAAAAAGGGGAAAAAAAAAGGAAGCCAGGGTAAAGCTGAGAAACTGTTTTTGCTATCAGCAAAAATAAGCACTGCTTTGATATATTAACTCAGCCACTCCTCCACCAAAGATAGGAAGTATATTTACAAGGTATCTACATAAATACAATTTGTGTGGATGAAATACAGCTCGATGTGTTTGTGAGGTGGATCAGATCCAAAACCCACTGAAGGCAATGAGAGAATACACTACAGTGTATTTTATGCACATGGTTTCATAAATAAGCGCTGTGTAGGTGTGCAGGTGTGGAATGTATGCAGGAGCATCTGTCCTGCCTGTGCCCACATACACAGCTACACCACATTTTACATTTTTGTATGCAGACAGTTTGTACACAGGGCTGGCATGATGTCACTCCAGGATATTATTTAAGCTTTGTTTGAATTTTACCTGCTGCCTGATGCCTTTGGATCCTGTTTTCCATTATGCATGGTGCAGAGAGGGAAATGTGGAAGTTACAGGTTTGGTGTTAGGTGATTTCTGCTCTGCTGGGGAGAGGGGATAGGTGATTCCAAGATACTTTAAGGGGACAGGGTAGGAAGTCACTGCTTTGTTTGTTTTCCTCTTTTAGAAGTCAACAGGTCTGAAGGCATCACAGCACTTTAAAGCCACTGCCTGGTCATGAAAAGCAGCAGAAAACATCTCAGGCTCCTCAGAGAGCTCCTGGCTGTGGAACCAACTGCAGCCTCCATCACCCTGAGGAGCCTTCAAAAAGCCCAGTAAGTGACCTCTTCAGAAAAGATCTGCATTGGCTTCTCCTTTCCCCCATATCACTGGCACTCCATCCACACTGCTGCTCCCTCACCTGTGTCATCACACCCACCTTCCAAGCTTGTGTTTTAGCCCTGGAAAGGCTTTGCTGGGGAAGGCAGCACACAGAGATGGGGGAGCTTGCAGCACCTTGGCTGCTTTGTGATAATTCCCCACGTGGACACATCCTGTGCATGTTAAAGGACCTCCTGCAGGCAGCACTCGTGGAGCTGAACGTGATGCCTTGCATGTCATTGAGCATTCCTTCCTGGACACAAGCTCTCTAACATCACCTCAGTTAGTAATACACAATTTTTGATGCTGGCTTTCTTGGGTTTTGGGGATTTTGGAGCAGAAAGCCCAGAAACAGGGATACAGATCAGCGGAGTGTTTATTGACTGCCCAGTCTCCTGGCATACCTGGGAATTACATGTGAGCTGGACACACACAACTCATCTATTACTCTGTGCTTCAATAAATGTATTTAAAATGCAGCTGAGTAAATGGGTCAGAAGGACTCCTAAAATTACCCGAGTCTGGAAACTTCTGTTGCTTTCAGTTATTTACTTTTTTGGTGGTAATTGTTGAGAGATAAATTAATATCAGATATAATAGCTTATGGTGCAAAGAGACAGTTCCTCCAAATGAATTTTCTGAGGCAGTGAAAAAACAGTGATATTAATAGGTTTTTCTAGGTGGGATGATGCAATATCCAGTATGAGATCCTAAAACACCATTGATTGTTCTTCATTGTGTTTTCCTGCATATAAATCACCACTGCTCCAAACACAACACATTAGAAGTTAAGAATAGTCCTAATCAATAATTTACCATGTTATTGATGATAGTTTTTGTAATGTAAACTTAATCCTTTGAAGTAATGTGTATAAGCCATTTGAGCAGCACATACAAAACCCTGTCTAATAATCAGTCTGCACAGAAGATAAAAACCCACTGCTGTAACCTTCAGTTCCTTTTGTCAGGTGCCAAATATCTCTTCTTAGAGAGCATTGGAATTTCTGGAGAGGATGAATGTGAGCAAAGAGCCCCCAGAACCCCTGGTGAGCACCTTGAGCCCCACTGCATACCTTGTTTTTTGTGGTATTTTACCCCTTGCCACAGAGAGGGATGAATATCCAGACTAGGGATGGCAAATCTGTGTGTTTGCTGCAAGGTGAACGAGATCTCAGTGTAGCATTTGGGGGTCTTTCTGTGCAGGAGAGGAGGGAGAATGTTTGGCACTGCTAGCAAGGGAGCTGGAGTTTATTTGACTGAGTTCCCCTTTAGCAGGGGGCAGGAGATGGAGGCACCAGACATCGCTGCCTCAGAGCTGCACTCTCTTCAGTATGCAATTATACCATCCCTAAAGGTAAATAGAAGGTTTGTCTGTGAGAAATATTCCTGTACAATATTTTGCAGCTGAAAAGATAACACTATTCCCTGCCTCTTACTTGGCTGTACAATTTTAATTATGTCAGGGAATCTCTCCTATTTTATATTCCATATATATTTATGGAATAAGCTGTTGGCAAATAGAACATTATTTCAAATAATTTAATGTATTTATTAAAAGAGATTACAAATCTATCCTGGCTATAGTCATTGCACTTAGGGCAACCATTATGGCTATATTATTGTTCCATTTATTCCAAAATATCTTTGGCAAGGACTGCTCCTCCATGAACAGTGTAAGAAAGAGACTTTCTGCCTCATGATCTGCCCTCTTCTGAGGCAGAGGACTTTGCTGTCTCCTTTTCCTCCCTAAATTCAGAGTAGAGTCACAGCAGAAGAGGAAGAGCCTGATACACCCTGGCTTAGTGATTTTATTTATGGAGCTCTGAGTTAGCCCACAGGAGAACAGAGACACAAGAACAGCCCAGAGGAGTCACTGAGAAGCTGCAGAGCTCAGCAGCTCTGGGGGGTCCCTGTGCATCCCTCGAGGTCTGATGGAGGAATCCAAGAATGCCAAAAAGACAGAGCAGTGTTCAGTGAACTGTGAGTGAGCCCTGTGTCTTCAAAGTCCAAAATATTAATGTGAGAAGTTCCTGGCATGTCTCTAGAGCATCTCCCAAAGCGTCCCATGCAATTGCTGCCAATAACTGAGGTATCATTTGCTGTTTAACCAATATCTAGATCTTTCTAGTGGATTTTTGTCAGCTTTCACATGGAATGATCAAATAAATAACCATATATACTGAATTTATTCACGTGCAGTAGATTCTGCCTGCTGAGCTCCTCAATGGATACATGTCTGAAGAAAAGCATGGGTTAAGGAAGCTCCAGTGTGTGAGACCAGCAACACACAACACTTGTACACACCTGTGACTCCAGAGTCACTCCTGAGCCACCAGGACCCTTTATCTCTGATAGGAAACAGCCCCATCCCAATGAGCCACCAGAGTCCCACTCAGGGCACCACACCTCTGCACCTCCAGTGGCTTCAATGAACTCATCAAGGTCACAAAATCAATCTGCTTTATGAGTCTTAGCAGCATCATAGCTGTGATAATATTTTGGGTGCTTCCTGCCTTCCAGAATTGCTGCCACTGCTGCTTGTTTGACATCACGTAACCCGTAACACATTTTCTAGGTTTCCAACCTTTGAGCACAATGGATTAGAAAGGAGGTTAATTATGCATAAGATAGAAAGATTTATGTAAATATAAAACCAATATAATGTATTATTTACATACAGCCTGTACTTATCCTAAGTAACTTCTAGAGAAATCTTTGGCTATCATGAATAGCTCACACCTCATTTCTGAATCTTAGTCCAGAGAAGGTTGGAGGGTTCTGGCTTCCTTAAACTCCTCCTAATAATTTCTAGACTAGAGTGTGGACGTTTAAGAACATAACTCAAAACAGATGGACAACAAACAGGATAAATCTCTATCATTTATTACATTTGCCAAGCGATCAAAGGTGGCTAACTAGACATTTTCCTCATTGGTTGTTTGCATTAGATATGCATATCTTCTTTCTTGCAGAGCCATTTCCGAATATATTTGCAAGGCTATTGATGTCCATTACTTCACTTAAATATAGATCAGAAATACTGACAAATATTTTCATTCAAAGAGTTTGATCATTTTCAGATTACTCTCCATGCTAGTAATTAACCTCAGTCAACACCCTTCCATAGCACTTTCAAACACAGTTCCTAGCAAACATAAAGTTTCATAAATATGTACTAAATAACCTTAAAGCCCTTTATGAATAATTATGAGTTTTTAAGTTTTTGTGAATCTGCATATTAATTCCTTTCCATAAATAATACATGAAGCAAAAATCCAGCTTGTTTGGTGTCTGGGGACAGAGGAAGAAAAGGAGGGGATAATTATCAGTTTAATGTGGGAAAATACTTAACCTGAAAGATTATCTTCAAAAACTGATGACTCCATAGGTTTGTGTATATGTGTGTATAAACACACATGTATAAAATATATATGTAGAGATGTGTATAGCTGCAGACACAGCTGAGATGTGCCTCCTCTCTGAAAGAATGCTCTCGTTTGAAGCGTGTTACGCTTCTGTCTCTGCTGTGCCATGCTGAGCTCTTTAAGTGAAAAGCAATGTGCTGAGCTTAGCCCCTCTTTTTATAAATGTGCCTTCCCCCAAAGGTAGAAAATTAATGAGAGGCTGCTGACTAAAATTACTACATTTTGCCTTCCGTGGGACATTATGGATTTAAAAGATAAGAGAGAGTGCAGCAAGTCCAAAAACAATTTCATTTCATTAATCCTTTAAGTGCCTCGGGATGAGCAGCCCCTGTCCAGCAAAGGTGGTGTTACAGCAGCTTTTGCTTTGCCTCCTGCACGTCACCTGAGCCTTGTGAGCTCTGCTTCTCGCCTTGGGATGGAAGGCATCCAATAAAAAGATGGAGTGGGAATGATATATGGCTGAATGCTCTTAGAGTGACACTTCCTGGATGCACACTGGCAATAATGGGAAACGTAAGGGGTTTGCAGAGCCAGCCTGCTGATCAAGCAGGGTTTGGAGCTGGATATTATTTTTTTTTTTCTCTCAATTTGTGCTTAGGGTAAAGAAAATGTATTTTCTGGTCCAGTGTCCTTTTGTTTCTACATTAAAAAAATAAAATAAAATAAAATAAAGGAACTATTATTTTAAAGAACAGGACTCAAGAAGGTACTAAATATTTGACTTTCTCATAGGACTGTAACCACACATTTGGTAGAAGTGATTTTATAAGAATATAAATACACTAAGATTTTTCAGATAAAGTACAGTACATGTGGTTGGAAAATCAGTACAGAATTTGGGTACTCAAACCAGAATTTGTTTGTGTGAAACTCTGTACCCCACTGCCATTCAGAGTTTGTAGAATCTTTTGAAAGGAAAGGATCACATTCAAATTTTACATGTTTAAATAAAGAACTCCATTTGGTTGTTTCCATATTAATCCACCTACAAAATGGAAATAGATTTTGCTTCTCACTTCAAGTCCTTCAGATCTATTTCATTTCATGGTCCCGTTCAGTGGCTGGCTTGAAGCATGAAAGGCAGTATTTAAACATATTAATTAAAACGAGCCACTAAATAGCAAACCTGTTCTCTTGGATTTAGTACAAACAAACAGGAAAAAAGAAGGAAAACTGAAGTGATACAAGAATTTTGAGAGCTGTAGGTGCTTTGCTGTCGCTGTTTTCTCGTGCTGCAGCACCAGAAAGGGTTACACCACAGGGGTACCACCTCGTTCTGCAGAGTGGGTGCACAGAAGCTGCCTAGGAAGAGTGTCAGACACTAAGTGATGGGAGCTGGTAGCACAAGAGTTTGGCCTAGAACCTCAAGAGAGATTCCAGCCTATCCCAGCCCATGGATGAGTCCTCCTGTAAATCTCTGCACCTCTTCCCCCAAGCAGGAGCATCCTCCAGGCTGCAGCAGCCCCTTGGCAGCTGGGTGACCCCTCTCACTGGGAAAGAGCAGTGCCAGGGCTCTCTGCCCCTCACTCAAAGTGGCAGCAAAGCTCTGCTGTTTAACCTGTTTAAAATTACTCCATCAGCTTGGCTATGCAGCCAGTAATTAAAGTGATTAGGTGAGTGGCTGTACCACCATATCAGGAAAGTTGAATGCTGGAAAACAGGGGAATTGAGGCCACCCTGCAGCCACAGCAGAACATGTACACACACAGATCACCCTACTCCATGGAGATCACCATGGAAATCAGCATACTCCACTCTTACACCAGCCTTTGCTTTTTTGTGTTAACAGAAGTAGAGGAAAAAGGACACCCTACAGAAGTGGTTGAATCAAAAGCTCAACCTGAAGCTGCTCCAAAACCTTCTGTGAGTGAGAGAGGGACTTGTAGAAGTTTTAATGGTGGTGTGTCTCTTCACTGAAAGCCTGTTAATTAATCATAGACTCAGCTGGAAATAGTTTCTGTAAAAAAAATATGGAGCAGCCCAAATTTGTTTTTGATTAGACATGGGACAGAGATTTGAATGAAGTCTTTTAAAGGCCGCTATTACAGTTGTTTGGGAATCTGTCTCCCTGGTAAACTGAGAGGTCATTAGGAATTTATAAATTAACTATTTTTATTGCCCAGGGTGAAAAAAAAAAACCAGCCCATGAAATATCTAATTGTTGTTGCTGTGTCTCATGGAAAGGAAGACATCTTGTCTGTGAAGTGCTTTGTGTGAACCCAAACCTGTTGATGAGTAGTTTAAGCTAATTCTTCTGAGTGCTGGACCCATAAATTCATAGACTTTAGTATGAACTCAGCAGCAGCCTATGTTATTGGTTAAACTATTTTCATCTCAAACCCACCCTAAATCCCCAACAAAAATAGTAGGCCAGATGCCCAGACTGCAGCTAGAGACCCTCATTAGGCATCATTTGCATCCTATTAACCACTGAGCTGTGGGTCATTCGCTGCCTGTCAACCATTCAAGTCATTTCTTTTGTGTTAATTAGTAGAGAAATAAGGAGTTAATGAAGATCTTATGATCTGTGATGATTTATCTTTGTTGTTTCAAATGAATCCCTGCTCTCTGAGCACTCCAATGAGCTCCTACACACCAAATAATACAAAACTAGTCAGAGGGAGCTTACAGCAGCCTTTGGAGTGTTGTTCTCCAGGGACCTTTTGCATGGTGGGCTTTGTTAGCTAAAGATTAGAAGGAGTTAATTGCTTCAAGATTGCTGGCAGATTAGGTTACAGGGTGTGTTGTATCTATGTAAGCATATGTCAGGTCTAGTTAAAAGATAGAAGATGCTTATTTTAATAAAAGTATGAAAGCAAGAATTAATTTGTCATTATAGCAAAAATCTTACTTCTACTCGTAGTGTGGGCACTTGCAGATAAATGGAGTCTTCTCAAAAGTGGAGAGAGCACAGCTCTCTGCCTGACTGCAGGGCTTCCCAGGCTTTTGGCAGGCTTTTTCCAGGTTTTTTCCAGGCTTTTTCCATCCCTGTTGGAGGAGGGCAGAACAAGGACACCCTGGACTGCCCACATCTCCCATGGCTCCTCTTCCTCTCCCTGAGGGGATGAGAGCTCATGAGCCAAACGAGTGGTTTGTTAACCCACCCCCAGAAAACCTTTTCCTGAAATGTAGAAAAACCTCACAGCCCAAAATCCCAAACACCTGGGACCTGCAGCCTCACATTTCTCACACTGACATGGAAATATCACTTCCACAGGGCCTGATGTGCTCCTGCTCCAACAAAGAGAAGAAACTCCAACAACCTGAGCTGAGCATATTCAGTTTGCTCTCTCTTTGGTGGCCACTGATCCCTGTCACTCCAGGGAGTTGCTGGTGCAAGACCTTTCCCAGGCAGATACCATTGGTCCTAGAGATGGCTGGAAACCCCTTTTTTCCAGACTTTTAATTTTTTTTTAAAAAAAACAAAAAACAAAAACCAAAAAACTTCCCCAAAGGAATTTCCACGAAACTTAGAGAAGAAACTGTTCCACAGTTACATCAGCTCTGATGCTCAGGGGTATTTATTTTTCCAATGGGCAAACAAATTTGAAAGTTTGATTTCTTTGTCTCCTATTTTCTTCCTGTGGATGGAGCAGAGACAATGGATCAAGAACCAGGTTGGAATGGCTGGAAATGTTAAAGCACCTTCTCTCTCCAGTGCTTTTGCTTCTCTCCAGCTGCAGGCTGCTACTTCCAACAGCAGGAACACTGGACCATGCACAGACCTTGATCACTTGTGACCTGGATGTACACTAAAGTAAACCCAAAATACAATATTCTGGGCTTTAGACCAAAGTAGGTCAATAAAAATCAGAATTCTGATGTGGAGGAGAGCTGCTGCTTGTCTTGCCCTGCTGGCCAGAGCAATAACTTCTGGACAGAGGCTGAGGTGCTCTATATATTGATTTTGTGCAGAGCCTCTGCTGAAGTTCTCAGCAACATCCTGAAGGCATCAGGAGCTGCTTCAGGACAAGAGATAATTGCTCCTCATCTTCCTACTTGCTTGATCTATGATTGGTACTTCTGCTCTTCCAGGAAATTTAATTCTATTTAAATTTTAAAAATAATAATAAAAAAACAAAACAACCCTGAAATTAATTATTTAGGTTCACCAAATATTTTGAAAGTTTTTATTTAGACCTTTTTTTTCCCCCTGTACATCTATTGGGTAGAAAATAAAATTAATTATTTGTTCAGCACTATATTAAAGTGCCTATGAATGATGAGGTTTGTTTTAGCAATGAAGAATATCCTGAAAGAGCTCAGGATCTGTCTGAAAAAAAACACCACTCTTCTCTGATTTAGCTGTCATAGTGCATCAGTTAGAAATGACCATTTTCTTGCCTGTGAAGAAATACTGTGCAAATTGCAAAGATATATCTGGTGAGCACTTTTTTTTACAAACTGTTCTGAAAATTGTACGAAATTCATGTCTTCCTGGCTGAAAGAAGGGAAAAAAAAGAGTCAGATATTTGGCTTATCTAAGTCTTTTCCTCATTTTATAGGTAAAGGGCTGGGGAGGGGAGGCAGGAGAGCAGCAGAGCTCATCCCATCCCCCAGCAGCTGGAGCTGGACACAGGACCAGGCATCCCTGTCCATTGCATCTTCCATTGCTCGGGATGAAGAGAGGTTTTTCACCCTTTAGTTGTTAAAGGGAAAAAAATCCTACCTTTCCCCCACTCTCAAGAGGAAAAAAGGACAGCCAGGGTGATAAGGGAAAGGTGGCTGTGCCTCTTGTGCAGCTTCAGAGAGCAGGAGAGGATGGGGATGTAATTGCAGGTGGATTGATGGGAGGAATCGGGGAGAGAGCAGGGGATGGGCTGGGGATGGGGATGCAGCTCTAACACAGAGCCCAGCTGCTCTCCAGACACCCACAGCTAAAGCCAAGCAAGCACAGGGCCACTGTGTGAGCATCCCTTAAGCCTAGCCCAGGTTTCACTCCCTGCAGCAGCAGAGTGACAGCTACAGTGATTTTTTTCTTCTCCCGCGACATCAGTCGGAAAGAGCCGGCTTTTGTGTGGGGGCAGGAGTGGGGGAAGAGGCACAGAGAGAGAAGAGGGGGAAAAAAAATAAGCAGAAGTAATTTATTCGGGATCTTTGAGAGGATAATAGCCAATTATTTGTTTATAACACTGGTTAAATTTTCATTAGGCAGATTAATGGAATATCATGTACTGTCAACATTGGACTGAGGGGTGGTCTGTAAGAGATAAACGGGCAAACAGTCGATGTGTCTCCCTGAGTAAATTAGTTTTTGCTTTCCTGTTTTTCATATGAAAATGGAAAGGTGGACAAGGTGGTGCATTTTAAAACAGGTCTCAAGATGGGCCAAATCAGTTAAATATGAAAGCAATTCTGGTAATAAATACATTATAATAACTTAGCATCGTGCCTATCATTTTGATTTCATGAAAGTCTGGGATAATGTAGATTTTTAACCTGCTCTCTTAATACACATTTCCTCTTCCTGAACTTCAGCTTTTCTTGCTGTGAGGTGAAAGCATATTACTTTTTTTTGCCTGATTTTTCTGTGTAATCTGTTCAGTATTACAGCTGGTAAGTGCTAGAGGCTCACAGCTCTTTCTTGTGAATTCTGGTATTATCATACTGGATAGCATGAGCAGTCCCCTCTAAGTACTGTATTATCAGCATCAGAACCCCTGAGTGGTTATGGTTGCATATCCTCCTCTTTTGAAGTCAGAATATTTCTTAACATATTAGCCTGGGATTTTCAGACAAGCCTGGGAGAGGCAGACACCCAAAATTCAGTGGGAGTCCATTTAGCCTCTTGGAAAATCCCAGGACATTTCCTGGAGAAGCGTCATCACCTTAATTTGACTTCAGAGCCCTGCCCTACTCCTCTCTGTGCTGCGTGGGCAGCTGGAGAGGAGAGGTCCTCTCCAGTGAGCACAGCAGCTTTGAAAGATTCCCAAAACATTTAATACAGACTTGACCATTAATAATTACAGAGCACAAGACCAGCCTCTTGCTATAAGGAATGGCAAAATATTTATTTCTGATGATGCATTATAATGGCACTGCCACATAAATTTGGTGACATTTAGGTCACAAGTCTGCTCCATTCTGAGGCTATGCAACGATGCCAAGAATAATATTCATTCTTATGCTTTTTAAAATGGCAATTTAATATCCATCTCTAGAAAAAATGACCTGATACTTTGCTTACAAAATCCCCAATTC
Organism: Parus major; assembly: GCF_001522545.3. Taxonomy (NCBI): domain Eukaryota; kingdom Metazoa; phylum Chordata; class Aves; order Passeriformes; family Paridae; genus Parus; species Parus major. The sequence goes on along the minus strand of NC_031775.1, from coordinate 28,154,933 downwards.
CCTTTGACCAGTGTAAATCTTGGCTTCCTCCAGGAGGAAGCCTCTAATAACACCCCTGAGTAGTGGGAGATCAGAAGAGATCCCTGACAGCAGTGCCCTATGAACTGTGCCAAGTGCTCTCAGGAAGTATATTTTCTAGTTTCTGTTCCCCTTTTGACTGGAAGTTGTGGCTGTGATCCACGCTGGAATCTTTTAGGAGTTAAAATGTTGCAAGCAAAGTTATGGACGTCTATAATGAATGGGATTATCTGTACCACTCATCAGTGCAGAAAGAATAGCACTAATAATGCAAGCAAATTCTCATCTTGCAGATGTTTCTCTGTTTCATCTTGGAAGTGAATCTGTGCACTCATAAATCTTGCTTTGGTTTAAAACCAAAGAAAGAATTAGCATTCTAGCAAGTCCTCTCCACAGAGTGACATTCATCATTTTCAATGTAAACTAAATGTTGCAAGAACTGATAGGCTTCATTTGTCTTTTATGAGTTTAAAAGATATGTGAGTTTTGGAGAAAAAAAAAATAAAAAATAAAAAGATAATTAGTGTGTACATGTTTTAAAGTGTTGCAAAGTATGAAGCCCATCCTGCAAAGAATTCCTCAGAGGCATGGTAGCAACAAGCAAAGGTTTTACTCCAAAACTGCCAGCAGCATTTTTGTTACAGTTCCATTGAAGAAAAATATTTGCTAAGAAAGGAATCAATCCTCCCCCTGTGTCCAGAGGTTCTCCATTAATGTGAATGGGAGCTATGCACGTGTGTATATGGATGTATCTCTTTTCCTAACAAACAGTGCAGATGATAAGCTCATAAAGGTTTTGTGAAATATTTATCTTTTCCTTGCTTGCTGTGAGCCAGACTTCTCTCACAAGGGGTATAATTAGCAAAAGCATCAAAACAGACATTTTCAACAAGAGCCCTTCATTTCCACAGCATTCTTACCAAACCTTCCATTTTGGGGGGGAAAAAAATTTAAAAATCCCATCCTTAAGGGTGAGAGTGAGTCAATTTGTCCACACAGATATCTGCCATGTCAGAGGATGGCAAATTTCCACCTCCTCCAATGAACAGGTCTGCTTTCACTGAAGGACTAATGAAGTCTGACCCCCTATTAACTATAAAAGGAGCCTCAGTTTAGTTGGGGTTTTTAATCATGTTAATGCAATTTATCTACCGCATAGGGAGACTAATCTCCACATTTCAATACATTAGTTAAAATGAGGTGGTCTCTGTACCATTCTGGGATTAGCAAATGTACCAGGACATGCCTTTTTCCTTGGATGTAATTTTCTCCTTTCAGGCCAACATCATTAGTGCTCCTTACCTGCAGTACTCAAAATAACCAGCAACAAACTGTTTGGTAGCTGAGTCTTTTAAAGGAAACTAAATCAGTTAGGCTCCCAAATCCCATCAAAGGACAGTTGTGCCTCATCAATCTTATATCCCTTCAGAAATCCCAACATTAATTCATTCAAAAGGATCAAATATGTCCTGTAAAACAAGAGCCTCAGTGGTTGTTCTGATAGCAGAACAGAGAGAATAAAGTTATTTTCCAGTGAGTCCCAGAATATTTTCCTTTGGAAATGGCCTTGTGAGATCTCCTAGTGTGCTATCATACGTTAAGTTCATTTAAAACAACTGATAATATCCCGAGACTCACAGATAACATCTCTCCTTCCAGTTATATTCGAGCCTCTGATGGCCAAATTTGGCCAACTCAGTTTTAAATACAACACCTAGAATGTTAACAAAATATGTTTCACGAGGCTGGTAAAGTGGCTGCTTTTTATTTCAAAGCTGTTGACTTCAAAGGCTGCTTGGATTGTGTGTGTGTGTGTGTTTTCTTTTAAAAATCTTCATACTGTTTCTATCTTTTTTTCTCACTATCAAATAGATCATTACATTTTCAACACTTAAGGACAAAAACTCTTCTCTCAGATCTGTGCTGCAGATCTTGACAGTAATATTCAGCTCTTCCCCACATGCAGGGAACTCCTGTTGACATCAAGGAGAGAAACAGAGACATGTGCAGGTAGGTCTGAGGAGACTGTGCTGAGACCCTCTGGCCGAGGTCTGCTGGGGAAATCTGACCCTCATTTTCCAAAATATCCTGGAGCCTTGGGATTTTGGATCCCAGTGGCAGCAGCTGCTCCTGAGGAGCCTTTGAGCACCCGTTTGCTGACACCATCCGCGCTCAGAACTGCTCTGACACCCCCTGACATTCATCTGTGTGTTATCCCCATGTCACCAGGGGATAATATCACGTCTGATCAAGTGCAGATTTCATTACTCACATCACCCTGTTAGCTAGCCATGCATTTAGGAACAGCCTTCTGGGTTCTTCCCTTTGTTTTGCTTAGCACTGAACGCTGTGATGCCATGAACCTTGGCATTGAGAAGATCATGTTCAGGGTTGTGTTTCTTTCTATCCCACAACCTCATTAATGACAGGAACTTCATATCCAGTGTCAATTGATGGCCAAGGGAAGGGATATTTACTTGTTGGTTGGCTGTGTTTGGACTTTTGTGGAGGGCTTCACTTCATCTTTATTACCACAAACAAATTATTTGTAAAACAGAGGAAACTGACAGACTTACTACAGTTCAAAATGCCAGGAGGTTGATGCTACCCTCCACTAACATGTGGCCTTGTTTCATTTCTCTTTTGAATTTCACCATGAATGTATTTCCAGAACTTTTCTAAGCATCTTTTTTTCCCTACCTCTTCAAATAATGAGAACAAATCCAATGCCAAAAAGGTCAAGTATGAAAAGGAATAGCTCAGCCATGTTAAAATGTCTTCTCCCCAAGCCCCAGATACCATGGAGAAGGATTAGCCATTTAAATGGACAAGTATTTTTTTCTTTAAAAAATAAGAAATTAAAGCTGTTAGGATAGATTTTTTTCTTTCACTTCTCGTTTCAGTCTTCCATTGTGTATGTTTAATGAATAGCACGATTAGGGTGAATAAGTTAAGTAAGGAAAACAAGGCCATGGTTAACTAGTTATATGATTAATTCTTTGCTGTAGCTGTTTTATTCACAAGGGGTGTTTGTGTGCATCTTATGAAACACATATCCAAAATGAGTGGTTCAGCTATTTCAAATTGTAAGGTTTTTATTTATATAAATTTATATCTGTCATCAAACTGAGCAGCTGAAAGGGAATCTTGCTGAGAGCAAAATCCATACCAAGATCCAAGATGATGGAGAATCAGTCCTTAAATAACAGAGGTTTTTAAGTGCTGGTGCAAACATTTCTCAGACATACCCTAATGACTTCTGTATACAACTTTTGTGAAGAGCAAATATACAGAACTTTGGTATCATGATTTCCCTGTTGCAGCCATGCCCTCATGGTGGGTTTGTCTGGGGTCCCTCTGTGCATTAAATGGAGAGCAGAGAAGAGCCTTGTTGAATTTCACCTTTGGGAATTTTCATCCAAAGCTGTCCTCCACTGGCATTCATGAGTGGCTCACATCAGCTACAGGGGTACCACTGATGTTTGGGGGATATTTTGGAGGCTGAACTGCCTGTGAATTTAAGGATCTCCTGCACAATGGGGAAAAGCAGGGAAGGGGTTCTCACAGAGGCAGGGCTGGCGTGGGCCATGCTGCCTGGAGCTGCAGCTGCACCCGTGGGGAGATGGGGTTTGGGGCTGGCAGCAGCCCCCACTGTCACACTCCTGCATCCAACCTGTCCTTTCCCAAGGTGGGCTCTGCATGGAAGAAGAAGCTACACCCCCCACAGGCTGAGGATGTCTGTTCCCAGGGAGAGCAGACAGGATTCTCCATCTCTGAGGTTACTGTTTGCATTTTCATTTTGGAGCTTGGGTTTACTTTTTATTGTTACTGTTGTCCGTCAGAACTTTTGAGAAATGCACACACACCCCAGAGATTTAGGATCAAATGGAAAACTGAATAAATCAAAGTATTATTGATGATGGATTAAGGCCATTTCCGGCAGAGTAATCTCCTCTCACGGTGCATCTGTTGAGGAGGACTCTGCTATCCTTTTGGGCATTTTTAGGTGTATTAATCAGTACCAGCTGTAACTGGTACCAGCTGTTACTGCTTCTCCTCTCCCCTGGCATTTGCCCAGCCCTTGGGGTGAACTTGCTCTCCCTGATGGGCATTAGGGATGCAGGAGGAGGAGCACACGTGCTGGAGTGATCCCTGTGTTCCTGCAGAATGGGCGTGTGAGGTGGGATGTGGCCACAACCCCTTTCCTGACAAACATACTATCATAACATATTAAAGCATCCATTACCTCTAAACATAAGTAATAGCATTTTTCATGTTAGTGTTCCATGCAATTCACTTATAATTTAAGACTGTTATGAACTAGACTGATAATCAGTCAGAGTTCTGGAATCATTCCTGAACTCTTGCAGAAGTAAAATATTACAGAGCTATGTCAGCCTGGTCAGATACTGTCTTCCTTCATACAGCTGGTACTGCCTTTTCATTCTGCAGCAAAGTGTCTGAGGTCAGGGAGTGCCTTCCTCTTTGTCTGGTCTCTATTAGCTCTCTCTGGAAGAAGTTGTCCCTCTAACAGATTTTTTTCCCCCCAGCCTGCCTTTTTGGGACTGATCCTTTGAATTTCACAGAAACAAGCTGCTACAGCTTTTGAATGAACTTGCTGCTATTTGCTCTCACTCTCTCCCTCTTCCAGCTGGTAAGTGTTAACTCGTGTTGCCTTTCCTTGCAGGTTTTCATTTCTTATTCCTGGGAAGTACATTTTCACATGGGGGAAAGAAAGAAAGATCCCATAAGTCCCAGCAAATCCATTTAAACGCAGATGTAGCCATTTTACGGTTGTTGCTATGACAGTTTGGCAAAGGTTATGCATACTGTGAAACCCATCTTCTGAGGAGAGAGAGAGATCCACGGGTGAGCAAAGGCAGGAGGAAGGTGGGACCCAGCCTCATCCACGCCTCTTGTTTGGTAGGAAAGGAGAACGTGGGAGGAAACTCTGCCCATCCTGTTATCTCTCCCACTACACCCACCAGCACATAAATGGGGCTCAGGGTCACTGAAATCATACAAGAGGATTGTTTGTGGGAATGGGAAGATGAAAAGGAAATGGGGTTTTGGGTCTTCCTCGTTATTTAAGCAGAATTTAGCCCAGACTGGCAGAGAAGCAGTGCAAGTCTACCAGAGAACATCTCCTGTCTGAAAGTAGTGTCTCAATCCATGTAGAGCTGCACATGGTCCAACCCTTCATGTAGAAATGGACATGACATGTTTAAAAATAATATTGATATCTCACAGCACTCTTAAAAACCCTTGCTCATTAGGAATAAAGTCATATTGAGTCAACTGTGAGGTAACCCTTGCTTGTTAATTCCTTTTTCTCAGTATTTCTCATCTCAAATAAAGCCCAAGAGGAGCCAAAGAATTCCTAGGGAAGCACCATTCATATCTTAAGAAATTGTCACTGTCAAAAGAAAAATGCACCAATAAAAAATATCCAACCCAAAAGATGTATTAAAGAGTCCTAAAGGTAAGGTGGAAGTACTTCAAGCTCATTGCAATAAATACAATTTATCATGGTTACTTTGCTTTCTGTGGAACGGGTCTGTTAATTTTTTACTCTTATAATGGATTTATGTGAGTTCTCATTTTGACAAAATATCTAAATTTTAGTTAAAACCCAAAAAATGCAAGTCAAATATTAAAATATTAAAATATGAGTTGGGACCAAATTAAATGCTGAGTTATTTTTTATGACACTTTAGGAAATAGTCTCAGGATATAAAATTATTACAGTATTATTTACAGGACAGAAAATATTTATATACACAGAATAAATGTATTCTCCCTGGTAAAACAAATTTATTCTAGGGGTGAATTTGGCCCAGCAGAGTTTAAATTTTTCCTAACACAATCAGAATATCAGAAGATGTTTTTTCAAAACATTCATCTCATAAATGGACAACTTTGTTACTGTAGGATTTATAATCACTCTGCACATTTCATATATATGGGATAAAAAATGCAGCATTTCCTTTGATGACCTGTTATGCCTGACATGGATTTCTTATTACATCTTGTTAGGGAAATTTATCTTATGTGGTAGATTTTCAAATTACATTTACAAAACACACAAACAGCAAATGTGCCTGTAGCTTAAAAATAAACTAAGAAACATACACTTAAAGACAATAACAATAATTTTGAAGCATATTTGAGAGTATTTCAGGGTATTTAGCCTGGAATTAGTCCTTTCCCTGAGAGGGCAGTGTTGCTTTGCCCTGTGCAAGTGAGGAACGCAGTGTGGTCCCAAGGCAATGCAATGGATGCAGTGGTTGTGTTTTAAGGTGCATTTAAAGTGATGTGGGAAATTGTGGGCTGAGGGAGGGACACCACACTGCCAGCTGCCATCCTCTGGCCACCAAATTCTCACTGTCCTTCTGGTCCCTGTGCCCACCTGTGTCCCCCTGCACCCTCCAGAACTGCAGGGCCTGGCTGGATAGTCCAGGGGAGACAGGACATCTTTCTCCTCCTGCCTGGGAGGAACATTTCCAGCATCTCAAACTCCCCACCAGCTCCTGACATCCTTTCCCACCCAGATGTATCGAGGAATGGGAAGGAATTGAAAAATCTCCTGACTGCTGGTAGGTGAAGGGAGGGAGATACCTGACCTTTGTGCCACAAACAAATGCTGTCACTCCTCCAAAAGCTCTTTAGGGACTGTCAGGTCTAAAGAGGACCAGGTTTACCTTAACCTGAGTCCCCTGAATCTCACCCTGGTAAGAGCAGGGGCCAGGGAGGGTGGTGTGGGAAGCAGAGGTGGTACCTGCCACACAGGTGTAGCCTGCATCCCTCCCCATGCTGCCAGCAGGATGGCTCCTTTCAAAGGCAGCATAGCTCCAGGCAAATCTGCTCTGCAGATTGTTTCCAGCCTGTGTTCCCCACGGTTCTGGCTCTGTCTGTGCCTTGTAGATATAGTAACTTTGCAGCTTGTAAAGATTTGTTTGCTCTCCCACCCCCTCCCTCTACTCCCTCCTTAAATCAGTGATTTTGTGTTCCAGGTACCAGGCAGAGCAGTGGAACAATGAAGGTGTCTCTGCCAGATCCCCCTGCAGGACTGACAACCAGATCCCATCCTCCTGATGGTGAGCTCTCACAAAGGACCTGGCCATGCAAAATCAAAGGGAAATCCAGACATCCAAAGGCTGCAGGTTCCTGGTGTTCAATCACAGAGGGGCCCCGCTGAGATAAAGAGCGAGACGCAGATACGGCCAGTACCTGGCTGGCACCTCCCCACCTTACCATTGCGGGAATGTTTACTAACAATAAATAGTAATAATGAGATTTTATTACTTCCTGACTCCTAGTCTTACCTACAGTCCCCCAAGGAAAGAGCCATGCCTCTTGGAAGAGCTCCAGTGGGAAACACGGCGCAGCTGCTGCGCAGAGGGTCCCTCAGAGCCCATTACCTGCCGTACCAACCTCCGCAGTGGCTTGAGCTAAGCACAGGCTCTACTTTAATGCATCCATTTTCCAACTTCTCACGCTCCAGCTGTCTGCAAAGGAGCTGAAAAAAATCCCTTCTCGCTCTCTCCCACCACACACTTGTGCAGCAGCTGTAGTTCCCTGTGGTCCCCGTGCTTGGAGAGAGCACTGCGGCAGGACTGGACTTATGGTCTGAAACTGTTTTGTGAGAAGCCAGGCTGCTCCCCCACTCTCTGAAAAACTAATTTCTTTTTTCACTTTTTCCTGCTTGACTTCTCCCCTCAAACAACAAACTTTTTCCCCCCCTCAGACACGCAATCCTGCCTAATGTGCGTTTTTGTGCTACGACAAGCGATTTCTCGCCCAGCCTGTGAAGGAATGGACACCAAACGGTGGGGTTGGGGTTGATTTTTAGAAAATCTCCTCACACATACATCTCCTGGTAACCAGATCCATGTGCAGTTCCCCTAGTTCCTCTACAGCAGGACTTCTGCTGGCAGACACTTGGAACTCGGCTTTGGACCGCTATACCTTGGACTGACGGGTCCAAACGAGCGTGTTTGAGTTTCAGAAGGAATTCCAGCAACAATCAGCAAACATCTACAAGTAAGGAAACAAATCCTTTCTTCCTGCAGCAGACAGGGAATGTAAAGACTCGAGGACTGCAGCTCTCCAGCTGATACCTTGTTATGCCAAGTTGGAGCACAGAGTAAATTTCTTACAGCCGAGTTATAAACCCCCTGAAAATAGGTTTTATTATGGAAATGCAAACACAACCATGGCTATAGCAACATGAAAGGCTCTGCTATAATAATGCTTAGATCCAACTCTTTGTGCACAGTTGGCGTAGAAAAGTATTTGATTTTTGTCGGTTTTTTTGCTGGTACATGTCAGTGTCACTTCACAGTTGGTCTCAGTTTATAACAAAATGCATAAAAATTGTTAGTAATCCTCATTTATAGCTGGGGTCTGAGAAGCACTATCTCAGACATTACTTTACCTATCAAACATGGCTAAAACAGCTATTGACATTTGGAACCACTATTCCTGGAAGGGAAGATGTGATGTTCACAGTTAACTAAGCAGAATGTCTACTGAGTTTAGTCTCTCACGCTGTAAAGCATTAGGCTGACTGAGAAAGCCTTGATAATCAGTTTGTTTCAGACAAGAAGGGGAAAAAAGAGAGGAGAAGGGGAGAAAATCATGAAGGGAATCAGTCTGAGACATTCTGCTTTGCTGTATATTCAAATGCTCTGCATATTTTCAGAATCCTGAGATTTCCCTAAAAAAATACCCTTGTGTTTCTGTTTCTGTTTTTCAGTTAAAAATAAGAAGGAAAATAAGTAGAGGGGGTTTATTGTGCTCCTACAGTTTCCACCATTTAAAGAAAGTTAGGCTCTTATGGAAAGCTGTGGCCTATTCTGATTTTTGGTGGTGGGTGTGTGGGGGGAAACAATTCAAATTCTAATAACGAGATAGGCTGCAAATCAGAAGAAATTAAAATTTCCCCTCAAATTTTTTAGCACATTTTGTAGAGTCACCCTGCCCTAAAACATCCAAATGTAGCAAATCTCATTTCTGAGGATGGAAAGTTCTTTCAAGGGGCCATGTTTTGTTTAAATGACTCGAATGACTGAGTTCTGCTCAGTTCAGTGCATTGAGCCCTGCTGTGGGAGCAAGGTTATCACTGTTCAGCCCCATCTTCACTTGAAAGCAATCCCTCACCTGTGCCTGTTTTCCTAAAGCAGTTTCAATGATCAGCAGCATGAATCTCTATTTCACAGGGTCAGCCACATCCTTGGCACTCAGACATCCTTCCCCCATTGCTCGGTAGAAACTTTAGTAAATTTGTTTTGATTTCTGCAATTCTGGCACCTGAATTCATTAAGCATCAGCATTCCAAATATAGTTAAGATAATAGAATACTGGGAGATAACTTTTGTTTGTCCTTAATCTGAATATCACTTCCACTCAATGGGTTGATAAACAAATAAGATAAATGAATTTATATGGCCATTTTACAGATGAGGTACCTTGGGAAGTCAAGGGAAAAAAGGGAACACTTTCTGAAAAGAAAATAAAAATTGTAAAAATGTACCCTTTTAAGATCTCAAATACATTTCTCTTTTTTTTTTCCCCCCCATACACCTCAGGATGTGTCTCCAGCTGGAGAAAGCCAAGCAAGTGCCATGTGTTTGTAATACACATATAACTGTATTGGCTCTTCTGCTGCTATTGTGGAGCTCTTGGAGATACTCAGCATAAAATATAAACCTCTATAAAGGAGCATAAAGTTTAAATGTAAACTTTGTGGTGAGATCATGTTGCCCAGGCCTATTTGGATTGCCTTTTCATTTTGATGCTCTGCTTCCATAAGAGCTATCAAAGAACAACTACTAAATTTTATCCAGTTTTTAAAACTTCACATCATATTTATGGTATTATTACCTTGCACATACTCTGGCTGGACCAAGAGGTAACATTGTCTTTGTTTCCTGATTGGAGAGAGAAAAACTAAGGCCTCACATTTTCAGAAAGGAAAAGTCTTTATGGGTAGGAGATGTACAACCATAATGAAGTTCAAAATTGGGATTTGCCTCTGGTGGGCATCTGGCCCTCAACCAGTCTCACTCAAAGCTGTTTACAGAGGCTTAGAGGAATTTCCAGCAGTCTTTTCACACATAGATAGTTTGTAATAGTTTGTTGTTTGGGATCCTGGATTGTATATTCATCAGTTTGCAATGATTTGTTGTGACAGTACTTAAAGGACTCATGAGTGATACTCTGCAGGCAACAGAATGAATAGCATATTGCCATGAGCAAAGGTATTTCTACTGTTCTTCTGCTGACTTTTATGTTTACTTCACAGCTGTGTTATTTAATATGCAGATACTTTCTTAGCATTTTTTTTATTTAATTGGAATAACTGATTCTGTCAATTTTTGAAGCCTCCCAAAGGGAAGTGGTAATGTGGAGCCTAAGTGGGAACAACATTTTATTTGGTGTTGGAAGTTTTGTCTGCTCATGATCAGGTCTGGATTTGTCTGTTGCAGACTTGTTTGGATTTTTTTAGCTTTCCATTATTTGACTCATATCAGTGGTGAAGCAATTAATATTTGTCTGAAAAGTTTCCATCAAAATTGTCCTTTTATTTAATTCCTAACATTCTCTAGACACTCAGCGAGCCTGTTTCCTGATTTTTATAGTCTAGTTTATTGCTACATGCCTAGGAATCTGTCATTTTTTTCTGATGCTTATTGGTGGCTGATAATTTTTAATTTATTGCCACTTCCTTGCTTTTTTTCCATCATATCTGTTGACGTAGTTATGGCTGGAGTTACATGCACACAACCAGTAATGCAATTAGGGAATACTTTGTCTTTTGGCTAACCAAAAAAACCTCCCTACAAATGATTAATAGATGAAATATAGAAAGTGTAGCATTTCAAAGTTGCCAAAACGTGGAAAATTTTACAATTCAGTGGAGTCATCTGTTTAACAGCCCCTGTTTTGTTTTGTGTATTACTCTCCCATACATATGCTTTTGGTTTGGAATCTTTATTGGTTTTGTCCTTTATTTCCACTCTTTCCTTAGTACAGACACATAGGAAATCATAACTGAAATAATATTCATAGTTTGGTGTATGGTGTGAATAGAAGCAAAAACTCTCTGCTTCCATCTGAGAAGCAGACCAGGAGAAAAAAAAATTAATAAATTTATATCAGACCTGGTGCAGTGATGTTTAAAATGGAGGCAGGATCAAGTCTTTATAATTTTTAATAAAAGAAATGGGTTAGGCCTGGGAAGAAAAAACAAATAAAGCTAACTGAAATATTCTTGTAGTGAATTATTATCAAATCCTTGGAGCTGTTTAGCCCTTTACATTGTCAGGTAAACCTCCTCATGGGATTTGAAGGTGTATTTATTGATTTTGTTATTAAAAAATGCACTTGAAATTTTGAAAAATACGCATCAAAATCTGGTTTATTCAGAGTATTAAATTTATACCCTTGAAGGTGGAATTAAAATCTGGGCCATCATTTGCAAACCCTAAAACATTTCTGGCAATTTTGGTGAAAGCTCAGAATGACTGTTTAAAATCAATTTCTTTTTAACCTCATCTCTGTATGTCATCAGTTAAAAAATATCTACCAGCACTATTAATAGCTAAGGGAAATTGGTATTTCAAGATTTATTTCGGTGAGTTGGGGGGAGCTTGTGAGTAAAAATTCATAAAATTCATAAAAACTGCACTTTCAGACCTGGTAAAAATTGTAATTAGTGTGTTTGGGGTTTTTCAATCCTATTTGAATGGAAAAACTATATCCATGGGAAAAAATATACCAATATGCATAAGAATTAATTGTATCAGCAAAAGATCACCTGTCGAGGCACTGCAATGGGCAATATCCTGAACTGACCTATGAAACTATTTAATTAGCTCCAAAACTAGCAAATAAAATTTGCACTCCATGAGGTAACAAATGCTCATTGTGTCAATGAATGCAAAGGAGAAGGGAGGTAGTTTGTGAAAACTCTTTCTTGGCTCTTGATAACTTTAATCACACGTGCTTTTCCTGAATCCACAGCCCATGGAGTCATGTGATTATGGGAGACTTCTCAATCTGATTCAAATTTAACTTCCTCCAGTGCTAGAATTTTGAACATTAGAAGCCTCAAGCACGTAAAAATAAAAAAAATTCCTGAAATTTTTACTGAAAAAAAATTAACAAATGAAGGGCCTGACTCATAATGTTCATAGTCCAAAGGAGAGTGCTCTTTAAACTCATGGTATGAGTTCTTGCTCAACTGACCCAGAAAGCACCAAAAAACCCAAATCCAAACCACTTTAAAAAAATTTTAACACAGGATCTTACATCAGCCAATTTCACCCAGAACTCTGGATATCGAATGGGGCAGGACAGACCTTGAGCTTTTCAGTATTTGAAAGCAGGTGTGCATAATTCTGGTTGGCATTTTGTATTTGTTTCTCTCTAGGAAAAAAAAAAGTCCTATTAAATCCTTTGAAACATTTCAGTGCAGCTGAGCAGATTTGACCATCTTTCTCCAACCCCCTGCTTACATTTAAAAAAAAAATAAAACAAAAAAACCCTCTCCAACCTGAACCCTTCCAAGCTCCCTAAGGAAATTAACTGCAAGAAAAAAACCAACTATGCTAATGGAACATTAAAGTTGTAATGTAAAACCATAAAAGTCAGGAAATTCAAAGTTAGGTCTCCCCTGGTACCTCTAAGCCTGTCACCTCACGCACATGCACCACGACAGGACGCTCAGAAATGAACAATTGGGTTAAATCCGAGTGCCTTGCTAACTGCTCAGGTATTTTATTTATTCCTGAGGTTGCTTTGTCGCTGGTCACCTTCTGGGAGCGATGCAAGTTGTGCTCAGCACGGGGCACTGAGAGCTCAGAGATCACTGTCCCTGCCAGGCAGGGGTGACCAGGGCTCGTCTAAACCCAAACACAGCCGAGATGCACCAGCTTGGATTTCTTTTATGTGCAACGTTAGCATGAGGTTAGTTAATCTTAAGCAGCAGCCATACAAAAGCTGCAGTTTTTCAAGGAGATCAAGTTCTTCATAGAAATATTTTAGAAGGGAAAAAAAATAAAAGGAAAAGAGAGGAGGAGGAACTGGGGCAGCTGCGCTCAAGCGATGGCAGATACCTTATTCTGTGATTCTGTAAAAATAATATTCTAGCGATAGCATTTATGAGGGGGATTTATAGGACAATTTTGCAGCCCACATGTGTATAAGAGTCACCAAAGCAATTCATATCAAGGAAAGAGGGCAACACATTTCAGCAAAGCAATTTTAACAAATATCCTTCCCGATATGCAATATATATATTTATATAATCGAAGGTCTGCACACAATAAACCCAGCAGATTGGTATCTCTCCCCAGTTCTACCTTTTGACACCCTCCTCAGCCCCAAGCACGAACAATGAGCTGCCACTCAATAAGCACAACTGACCGGAAGAATCAAAACAATTCTTGGAAAAAAAATTAGGTTATCATTCATTAGCTCTCTATCATTTGGCCACCAGTAGGCTGCAGGATATGAGGGCCATTTAATTAGGCCCTGCACTACTCTCTGGTGTGAAAAAGGCTCTCAAAAGCTTTGATTCCCCACAGCTTCACAGCAGGAAGTTGTTGGCGATAATTGACACAGGATTTCCTTGTTAACCAGCAGCAGACATGCTGGATTAAAGCGACAGAGATCTAGAGAAGAAAGTGAAAAGAGATAAGAAGCTCGGAAAGACTTCTGCTTATTTTGCACTTGAGGATGATGAGCAAATAGCAATAACAAACTGGAGTGCTGCTCCCTGTGAGTAAGGCCTCCACTTATCAGACCCATTTCAGCTTGACTGATCAAAGATTGACTTCCCTTAAAATAACATAGGCCTGGGGTTTGTTAGTTTATTAAGCTGCAGGTTTTATGAATTATCGCAGTTTTAAAGATGGATTGCAGTTTATGTGAAGGAGTAGAGGATTATCAGGTTTTCATCTAAACAATTATAAAATATCACAGCTGAAAGCTTACTTGCAAATGACATCATTTTCTTCTGCAAACTAAACAGGTCATTGTACGCCTTCATGTAAGCATTTCCAGCAAGTGCACACATACAGTAAAATTAACTGTGCAGCAGAGGTGATAGCCCAGTAAAACCTGTATTTTAACTTCCAAAGTGCATGAAAGCCCCACATTCCCTTATGCTGGTCCAAAGGTAATTGTATTTAATTTTTGACCAGGACCTTTTAGGTCTAGTTACATTAAAGAAAGGAAAGAGAGAAATGGCCTATTGAAATCTTTCCTTAAATGTGGTCATGATAAATGGTACTGAAACAGATCCACATGAGTATAGTTAAATGAAATGTCCACTTTAGAGCAGGAACAATTATTGGATATCACTTAATAACTTAACCTTACAACAGCACATGTGGCATTAATAAAGAACTGAGAGTAATAAAAGCTACTAGTACTCCTATGCTCAGTGCACGCAGGCAGGAGTGTGTGTGTATGGGAAAACCAGGATTCTGTGGGGCAGGAGCAGGGGAAGCACAGGGGACCAAGGCAGGGGGGAATGGACCAGCAGTGGCTCTGGAAGAGGTGGAAAGGGAGAGGCAGGTGCAGCAGGGGATGGGACATAGGCAAGCAATCTGTATATTGCATATCAGGAAGGATGTTTTTTATCCTGAGCTGTAACTACATCCCTTTGCTAGCTACTGAGCACCTGTGAGCTCCCTCCCCACAGCTGAGCCCCATCCTTTGAGGCAGCCCTGAAGGAAACTGCGCAGCCCTGGATCACCAGTGGGGTTACCACAAAACCCAAATAAATTCCCAGGGTGTGTTCCCTCTGCTGGGAAGGGGAGGGGTTGTGTGAGTGCTGCTACATCCAGGATCCTGCAGCTAAACCTTGCAATGCCCGGAAATCTCTGCAGGATGGAGAGATCCTGGATAAAGCTGTCCATGGGGGGTGCATGTTCTCCTCTGTACTACCAATATCCTTTTCAGCAAGGACACCCAGCTGGTGAATTACCATGTGTTTTAACCAAAATGACACAGCACTAATTCCAGGGGCACTGCAAACAGAGAAGTTTTTTAAGTTCAGTGGTGGTTTTCCATATGAAGGGCCTGCTGGATGAGGCCCAGAGCGTGGGATCCATTGAGACAGAATTTTTTTCCCGTGGTGAATGGAGATCTCATTTAGCTCCTCTGCATTTGTGCTGTGATACCTAACACACTAATTAATTTACTATTGTACAGTCAAAATAAGTGTTTCTTCTCATTTATCATCATTTCTATCTTACATTGTCAAGCTTCTTTAGAGCCTGACACACAGCTCACTGACAGGCCTCGTGTTGACTCAAGTGGATTGTGTGCTCTGCTGCTCTGTCCCATCACCAAAAACATGGTTAACAGAAGAAAAATCATTCTCTGGTTCAGAATTTCAGGGTGCTTGACCAACCTGTTCATACTCTGCACAAATCAGGGGCAGCTGCTAATAAACACACACCCCCCCCCATGGCAGGATGACCCTTGTGAAGGATTAGTACCCTAATATGTCAGATTGTTGGTGTTATTTTTTGTTTTGAAATGCAGAATGTCATAACATTTTGAAAAAGTCAGTTTTGCACATTTTGAAGGGAGAAATGTTAATTTAGCAAGTTTCTTGCTAATTTATTTATTGTTATTGATAGTTCTTGCAGTTTTTAATGGCAAACAGAATTAAATTACAATTAAACTTCTTTGAGTTCCTTTAGTTTGTATTTTTTTTTCAAAACTAGCACTATTGCCATGGACTTATAAACAGTCTAATAAATATTTTTTTAAAAAAAAATATTTTAAACAAAGAATCTATTCTATTTTACTTTTGACAGCGCAATTTGAGATTTGTGGTCAACTAGTAACCAGCATCATGGACTAATCCACCTTAAGGCTAACAAAAGAGTTTGTTAATTTTCCTGGGAAATTAGGTTTCTTTAATTCACATATGGTAGATATGATTCTTTCATTTGCTATGGCATTTGATAAAATCCTACTTTTATAAATGATGCATCTGCTTTTAATGTCTTAAATCCTGTGATTGAATAGACAAATCTTCCCCCTTGTCTTGGTTTTTTTTAATATTTAAAAGGCCTTACTGCCTTAAAACATACATCAAGAAACATTGTAATAGAGAAATACACTTTTAAGACAAAGTGACAGATTTACATATCTGTGTGATGTGACTCTCTTGACAACCAATAAATGTATTATATTGATGAAGTGAATATGTTCTCTATCTGGTCATTTTCAACTGGAAACTAATAACCAGCATCACCGTATCAGGCATGCAATAACCTGGGTTAAAACTAGGTTCATCAAATAAATCACTCAGGAATTTTTCTATTTCTTTCCCAAGACACGTTGCACATCTGCTTAGTGAAAGGAGGAAAGAAGCAATATTTCTTTGATCAAAGTCTTTTTTAATATCCTTGTATCTGTCCTTTGGGAATGCTATCTCTGGACTTTGGCTGGGCAGAGACGCTCAGCATCTCCTGAAAGGTGCTAAGCACCCTTTTACTGCCATCCACTGCAGCAGGGATATTCTGTTCCTTGCAAGACAGGGCTCCTCCAGAACATTTGCTGATGCTACATTACTTCCTAATGATCCAGGAAATGGCATAAATTCAGAATCTCTGAAAACAAAACACAAGGTGTTTTTAATGAGTCCCAGTTTATATCAACAGCTTTTAGGGGGAATAAAAAATAATAAAAAATTCTTAGGCTGAAAAGAATACTGTATTAAATTTACCCTAAGCCTCTATCTCATAGACATGAAACACCTATACATATGTAGGGATCTCTAAGAAACACTTTGAAAAGCTACGTTGTGCTTTTAACTTTTTTTATAAAGTCTTATTAATATCATTTAGAGTAGCCATGTGGCTGCCTTCCTGCCTGGCCTCTTTTACTGTAGGCTTGGCAGTTGTTACCCCAAGCACCACACATGTGTGGATGGAGCTGAGCGTGGGCAGTGGCCATTTCACTGAGGCAGCTGGCTTTTGTCATATTTCAAACTGGCAACCCTAATGCCTCTTCTTAAGGGATACAAATCCTGTGTGAAATTCCCAGAGTCGAGCCAAGGCCTGGCCTGGCACAGGCAAAACAGGGTTTTTTTCAGGTGAGGGTGCTTGCAGAAGTGTGTAGATCACGGGGGATTTTTAATGTGTTTCCATTTCTGCTGGAGCCACTGAGAGTTGGGGCAGGACTTGGGGATTTGCAGGATCAAAGTGTGGAAGTACAGCCCCCTCCCACACTTCTGTGGATAGAGAATTTCTCCTTGACTGGGGGGTAGCTGTTATCCACAGCCCAGACTTGCCCTGGTTTCAGGTCAGAAAATTGTTGAAAACAGGCAATGAAGCTGGTGAAGGGTCTGGTAAATACGTCCTGTGAGGAGCAGCTGAGGGAGCTGGGGGTGTTTAACCTGGAGAAGAGGATGCTCAGGGGGGATCTCTGCAGCTCCCTGACAGCAGGGTGCAGGGAAGTGAGGATTGATCTATTCTGCCACGTCTCAAGTGAAAGAATGAGAGAAAATGGCCTGAAGTTGCCCCAGGGAAGGTTCAGACTCAATATCCGAAAAAAAATTTTGGTGAAAGAATGTTAAACACTTGGTTGCCCAGGGTGGTGGTGGAATTACTGTCTCTGGAAATGTTCAAGAACCATCTGGATGTGGTACTGGAGATATGGTTCAGGGGTGATAAAGGTGGTGCTGGGTTTTGACAGATGGACTAAACGATCCTGAACGTCTCTTCCAACCTTGATGGACCTGTGACAACACAGAGAGGGAAAATGGCAGCTACATTGCTTTTCTTTATCTTGGAGCTTGCTAGCTGGTAAATGTGGCAGAGAAGGAGCTGGAAGTGCCTCAAAGAACAGCCTTTTGGCATCCTGATGTATTCCAGACCCACAGTCCCCCCACGAGACTGGATGCCCTCCACCTTTCCATGCTGCCATGGAAGAGGCAAAGCCATGCAGGAAGCACAGGTCAGGTCTGCTGAAGACTCCTGGGTTTCTACAATCTATTGTCCTTTTCATGGTGGGGAAGAATGATACAAACAAGCCAAAATAGAAATTTGATAGGTGTTGGTTTCACAGGCTTTAGGCCAAATGTTCAAGTAAGTTTTAAATTAGACAGTAAGGGCTTGGTGTCACTTTTCTTGCTGCTCCCTAGGTGCCACCTGGGAATCAGGTCTCATGTAAATTATAGTGAGATGTGTTACAGGCTCAACGCTGCTTTTCTAGGTAGGGTATGGGGCCATAAAGTCAGCCCTACACTTTTCATTACAAAGCACCTTTTCCATCAACCACACCAGCACACTTCTGTCCACGTGGCATGTCTTACTTGGGCTTGGATTTTTGGGTAAGACTATGGTACAAAACATCCAACAGGGATTTCTTTCTGTAGTAAAGGATGTGTCTCCTGCAGTTTTGTGTAAATCCATGCCCACTCAGGTTTGGTATAACTGGAGGATTTTTGCTTACCTGTCTGCTTAGTGCTTCAAAATTCTCCCCAGTTAACAGCTCACATGCAGCTGGACCCTCTTATGAAATAAGGAGAATATTAGAAGGAGAAGATGCTAGGGGATAGAGGCAGACAGACCTTTAACCATTTTTCTGCTAGATGCTGCCTTTTTATATAAATATATAAATAAAAGTGCAAATCTACTCTGTTGGCAACAAATAGGTGGGAAACCCACATGCTAAGCTGAGTTCTCAGCCCTCTCTTAAGGCTGTGCCTTAGATGGGATAACAATCTACCAGTTCTGTTTATTGTACCAGTTAAAGGATTGGAAAAACATATAATCTAAAAATCAAAGTAGAATCCACTCCGTCTGTATATGTAATAGAATATATGGGATACAAACAACACACAAGAAACAATATAATTAAATTCATGATCCATTCAAATTCATTTAATCTTTATTTTCACTTAAACAGCTCTTAAATGATAGTATTTTAAAGACAGTATAATTTTCCAAATAAACTGTTAGGTAACATATCCAAGGAAAAGCAGACATGAACTTCTGGAAATGTTTTTTTCTTACATTTGTATGTGTGTTTCATGCCAATTCACCTGCAAATGTGCCCCTTAAGGCAGCAGTACCCAAGTGTAAGGTTTCTGGGTGAGTAGGCTGGAGTAATTTGTGATACCCTCTTTACTACCACAAACTGAAATCCAGCGTGGTGCTCACGAGGAGATTTCTGCCCCATCTAAGATCTGAAGTTAATTCCCAGTGCTACTGATTCCACAGGGCTTCTATCTTTGCTCAGGAGATAAGTGGGATTGAAAAGCTCCCGGCAACTTGACTAGGGCCCAGCAGATTTGGATTAATTTCACTCAAAGATTTTCCTTAACTGGATGTCATACAACTTTTAAAAAGTCGCTTATGACCAAAAAAAAGGACGTACAGGATCACAGAACTAGCAGGATATTTAGGAGAAAAGGAGAAAGACCCACTTATTTTGACCTGGAAGTAAAAGGTGTTTGGTTTGACATCATGGTGAAAATATCTGCTTGCATCTGAAAAGGAGAATGCAGTCACCTGAGGAGAGGAAAAGTGGGAATATTTGCCTATCTGTTGAGAGCAACATCTCATGACAGAGGCAGCTTTCATCAGTGCTCTGAGCTTAAGTTTTATTTATTAAAAACTAGTAGCTGCACTAGTAGCTTGCTTTGTTTTTTAACTCCTAAACATGAAAAGCAAATGTGAATCAACCTCTTTAAATTAAATATGAGAAACAATTACGTTTTGACAGTTTAATTGCATTCTTCCTCCAACATGGCATTCTAAACAAGATACCACATGTATTTAGCATGCTGATTATATTTTTAGATTGTTTTGCAATTAAGAAAGTATCCCTAAAAGAGATAAAATAATTGGTTGACTAAATCACTATTTCTTGAGGGAACAATATTAAGAAATGAATGTTGAATGGCTATATCCATAATAATTAGCTTTTAAATCACTGCTTAAAGGTTTTAGGTTTTAGCCTTCAAAATTGTATCTGTCATTCAATTTGCTGCACATTATTCAACTTTTCTTATGTAAAAAAAAAAGGGGGAAGATCCAACTATTGCCAACAAAATAGCCTTCAGTGTAACCAACAGAATCTCATGACTTTCACAGCAAAAAACCCCAGGCACCCAAAAAGTCTTTCATTAGCACTGTCCTAGTCTGTCTCTGATGGTCATTCTGCTATTGATGTCCAAAATAGAAGAAAGGATATTCACTTATTCCAATTGCTGACTATCTGAGCACATTCCAGCTTCTCTGGAGTGGAGGCTGACCTTCACATTGCTTTTATTATTTTGCAGAAGTCACTTTCATAGTTGGTTTTTTTTTTTGTTTAAAAAAGGAAGATTGAACACCAAGATGTTTCATGAGTTTCTGTCATGTTTCCTCAACACTGGATTCAAATAGGATGGTGGGATCTGAGTTTGAAAATGTGCACCCCTCATTCCTCAGGTTAAAACTGTCTCTGGTTGACATTCTTCTGAAATTTCATTTTAAAAATAAATTAATCTATGTAAAAGATGCACATTGGAATCAAACTTCTGAATCTTTTGGAACAAAATTGTGTTTATAATTTTTATTTCAATCCACAAAAAATCTCCCAAACATCCTCTTTTATTTTACAAAATATTTTTGTCTTTTCTTACTGACAACAAACTAAAAAAAAATCTCACTTTCTTCCAATGAAGTCAACACAAGCTTTTATTATGAGCATATTCTATGTAAATTTGTGCAAAGCCAAGTCAGTATTCAGAAAAGACACACAGTAGGCTCATGATTCACAGCAAGACCATATGGAATTTCCTGGAATCTGATTTTGAGGTATCAAATAAAATTGTATTTAGGAGGAGGAAAGTGAGAGTCTGAAACAAGAGTGCTAAGACTTCTCACTAGGAGTATAAAGTTTGACCTGCTTGCACTGCTCTTCAAGGTGCACTGATTTCCTCCTGAGGTGGATATAGAACTATTGGGTAGAGATGCCAGTAGTTCATGGATGAGTGATTTGTGAGGGGAAAGAGAGGTGAGCCCAAACATACGGGACAAAGTGAAGAAGACATGCTGGTGAGGAGCAGAATGCAACAATGCTGAAGGGCCTAATCAGCTGAAAATATTCCCAGTGCTAGCACAGGAAGGGTCTGTTCCAGCAGGTTTGAGAGCAGGAACAAGATAGGTGGGGAGAGAGAATTGGGATTGCCAGAAGACACAGCTGGAATGAGCCCACAGACATTTCAACACACAAGCTCACAGCATCACACTTCACCTGTCCTTCTGTAAAAGGCCTGAGAATGCATGATCCACACTGGCTGTGGAAATAAATGACTTTCAGTACTCTAGTGCTTTGTAATTCTATAAAATAACTGGCAAATTCAGGGTAACAAGAGATCTTTATTTAGTGCACAGTCCCAAGTGCAAAGTCCCAGAGAAACAGTAGGGTAACCTCATGATCTGCAGGAAATTATTTCAGAACTGTTTCCAAATTGGGATTTGGAAAGAAAGAAGTGGTGGCGAGATACAGCCATGAGCCTTTTATACCCAGCACTGCTGAACTGTGAAAATCATGATGAAAGTCATGATAGGGGCCTGCCAGAAGGCAGAACACCTTGTACATGCTTCTGGCTTTTCAACAGCAGCTGTGCCAGTACAGGATATCGCTTCCCCACAGACCTCCCCAAGCTTGAGATGATGGTTTTGTGTTTTACAGGCCGAGAGCTGACCTATCTCCTCTTTAATTCACAGGCTGTCTCCTGACTGCAAATTGTCAAAAACAGCTCCAGCATGGCAGTGGCTGGAGTTGGAGTGCTTACACCCAAATGAGCTTTCAGGTAACAGGTTTTGATGGCAGACTATCAAAAGATGGCATCTTCCATGCCAGCTGCTACGTGGCAGTCCAGACTTCTAACTCCCTTGGCGTTAACCCCTAAATCATCCTGCACCTTGTGCTGCCCCAGCCTTGCTGGTATTCCAGCCAGTGTACCAGGCTGCCCAAGATCAGCAGTGAGACAGTCAAAAAACTCAGTGCAAGGGTGTGGAGACTCATCCAGACAGAGGAGAAGGAAAGAAACAAGAGTGTTAGACAAGCTCAGCACTCCCTTCCTCACACTGCATAAATTTTACCCAGTGCAGTACAGGCTCCAAGCTCCAGCTGTTTCTGGGACACTCAGTAAAACAGGTTGGCTGATGGACCAATTTATTTCTTACAGCAAACAGCCAATATTCACAAACCAGATCCCAGCACTTCGAGAGTTCCATCACCAAGATCTCCCTACAGGGGAAGGAGGCTCAGGTGAGATTCCTGTCTCTGTGCACTGCCTACAGGAAGCAGGTGAACAGTTTCTTAATAAGGTGCTGTATTCAAGGCTCTAAAGCAGGTGGGAATGAGCCTGGATGCCAGTGGCCTCCTGGAGATGCAGGAACAGCAAGATGATGCTTTCATGGACCTGCTCCTTTCTACTGAAGAAATAAAACTGAATGAATTTATGGATCTGTACCATGCTGCTGGGATTCCTTCCCCAGCTCTCTTACTTCAACAGATGTGATCCAACCTAAGCCCACTGTGAAGAAAAAGACATGGTCAACCTCTAGTTCAGGTTGAAACCTTAGACTAACAACAGGCAATTTTGGCACAGATGAGAGATTTAAAATGAGCACAAATTGGTGAGCTAAATATTGAAAAAGGGGGAAATTATTGAGATTCAGGCCAGATATTTTGAGGAAAACACACCAAAAGTAATATCTATTCTAAGGAAAAATACTGATAAACTGTGGAATTACAGGCCAGCTCTTTCTTCTTTTTTCTAACAGTCTGGAGTACGCCTCATAGCTCATCATATTTTTGGCTTCTGGCACATATTTTATTAACTTCCATTATGTACAGAAACAAAACAGACCACTATTTTGAAAAAATGCTGTGAGTAGAAAAAGAAATAGAATGGCATATTCAAAGAGTAATTAAAGGCTCTCTTAAGAAAGTTAAAAGCTGAGAACAGTTTGAGAGACTTTTGCACACAAATATTACACAAAAATATGAAGCCATTTGCATCCACATTTGTCAGCCATGTGAGTTCCCCTGAGATTTAGTTTGGCTTCTCCATTTAAAGCATTACAGATACTGAAAACTGAGGACTGAAAATTTGGCTTCCTATCAAACCCAAGTTTGAGTTTAGATGAAGCAGGACAAATCAGCAGTCGTACCTCCCTTAACTCATTCCAGTCTGCTCAATTACTGTCACCAGTAGAAATTGCTTCATGTGCCAAAACCCTTTAAGCCCAACACAGCCTGATAAAGATGCCTCCAAAGCTAAGAAACTGTAAAAATATCAGCATAAGATGAATACTTTTAGGGACAAAAGACATCCAGGAATACAGGTTTGTTTTTGCTCTGTTCTCCCTATTCCAGAGATCTGATCTAACCTGAGAAGTTTGTAGGTGACACACAGATTACAAAAAGCATGGGCATGCAATGTTATTGACTTGTGATCATGCAGTGAGACTGCCAGCGTGGTAAATCCTGCTGCTGCTGGCGTTGGCATTGCTGCTCCTGTTTTCCTTTCATAGTGAGGGTTTTGCCACACACACCAAGCCCTGTCAGCTCCTCAGGTGTGATATAGGCTAAAGATGTTCTGGAGAATATTCAAGAATCCCCAGTAATTCCAGCAAAGTCCCATGGAGGATATGAGTCCAAGGCAAGGGCTATTTTTAGAAGTCATGCAAAATGAAGGAGGACAAGACTCAGACCCGAACGTGTGTTAGATAAAGACATGATCACATCTTTCATGTGATTCCTACAAAATATTTTGGGTTGGAAGGGATCTTAAAGGTCATCTAGTTCCAACCCCCTGCCATGGGCAGAGACATCTTTCCTCTTAGACCAGGCTGTTAAAATCCCCATCCAGCCTGGCCCTGAACACCTCCAGGGGTGGGACACCCACAACTTCCATGGACAACCTGTTCCAGTGCCTCACCACCCTCACAGGGAAGAATTTCCTCCAAACATCCAACTTAAATTTACCCTCCTCCAACTTAAAACCATTCCCCCTCATCCTATCACTGCGTGCCCTTGCAAAAAGTCCCCGTAGAAATAAATTATCTTTTCATATAAAAATCTTCTAAAGCCCGTTTTCAGAAGAGTAATAGAGCTGCCAGTCCAACACCTGCAGGGTTGGAAATAATTTACTTAGCCTCGCCGACTTTGAGGCAGGTTCTTCATTTGATGAATGGCCCAATTAAACATCTGTTAATCACGACGTTATCTCGAGGTGGAATACCTACTTCTCCTATCCCCTCTCCCTGGCAGATAACATCGGGGAGCCCCCAGGAGAGCAGTGGCCGCCCGGCAGGGCTGGGCGGGGGTGGCCGGGGCGCAGGCAGCGGCTGTGGGGCTGTGCCTCCCTCCCCCTCCACACAACCTCCCCGTAACCTCGGGCTCCTGAACCCCCGTGTACGTTTTAGGCCTTGATAATAAAGCAACATCTGCAAACTTACAAGTGCTTTACTCGAGTTAATTGAGTAAATTGAAGCAAGCTGCGGTGCAGGGGTGATCTATGATCCCAGGTTGCGGGCCGAGAAGGGAGACAACAGATTTACTGCAAAGACAGTGGGCGGCCTTTTGTTCGGGCCCTGGTTCACGGGAAGTTTGAGGTCACGAGGGATTAAAATATCTTCAGAAACAAATGGAATAATTTGGCTGAAATATAAGGCACGCAGTGCCAGCTCATGCCAGGAAACCAGGGGTGATTTATGTGCCTTCAATCCAACACATTTTTCTGATATCTGCCCCATTAGGTTGAATTTATAGATTTTTGGGAGAATATGTATCCTCGTCTCTGCTCTTCTGACGTTTGTGCTCTGGGGAGCAGTTCCAAGGACTGCGAAATAAATAAAAGGGTGCATTACCTTGTACTCACAAAGCTCTGTTCACATCTCAGGGGAGGAAAAAGAAAAAAAAGGAAAAGGAAAAAAAAAAAAAAAGAAACCAAACCAAACTCCCAACCTCCCATTTACTACACTTGTTTGGGAATTACTTATTAAAAAAGACATTAAACAGGTAATGCTCTTTCTCCTATAATCTGTACAAGTCATTAAGTTTAAGCACAATTCGCCACCTTGAAGCAATTGGATACATTGTAATTTGTTTTATGGTCTCGCAGATGCAAGGTATTTGCCGAGCTATAAATACATAAAAGTGGTTTATATGAGCAGCCCGTACCCTGCACGAGTTAGGCAAGGGAGAGGCTCCCCAGGTTTCTCACACACACACACACGCGGGCTCGTGCACTGTTTATTTTATTTTATTTTTTTAATTTTTAAATTTTTTTTTTTCCTTTTTAAAAGCCTGACTCACTTTTAGCGGGACATATCGTCCCTTTTGTAGTTTCTCTGCTGCTTTATTAAATCCCAGATTCCTTACAAAACTGTACAATTTTAATAACACAAATGCACGCAGGCCGTAAAGCTGTCGAAATGTACATAGCACCAGCCGTGATCAGCTGCAGTGATATCATCAACCCTGATTAGCCAGGGCCGGTCACGCGACAAGGTTTTATTACAAGTGTCATTTACATTTTTGACAGTTTTACAAGGCTTAATGGCTTTGTATTAAATACATTGTGTTGCAGGGAAACTGACAGTTCAGGGTATCTTGTAAATACAATGCTGAGGCGTTTCGTCCGAAGCACTGCTGTGGAAAAATGAAACATCCAGTGTTTCTCTTGTAAACATGGACATTTAGCCAAAAACAAAGTTCACTCGAGCCAAAGCTTAAGTCCAAGTATCAAAAAAAAGCTAACAAAAAAGATGGGTTTTTTTTCTTTTTTAATATAAATATATATATTTATATATCAAGCTACAGATGTCTTGTAACATACTAAAACTTTTTGTAGCAAAAGCATTAGCAATCACTGAAACACCTGAGGCATGTTCCCCACAGAAATTAATGAGAAAAAGCTCTTAGCAAAAATTTACTACAAAAACCTGATTTATTGTTTGTTTCTCTTACAAACAAAAAGCACTGCCTGGGGGCATTAAAGTATTTCTGAACTTATTTACCAAGGTGGTATCCATTTTTAATCTCATGAGGAAACATTTCCTAAACTGATTGTTTCTCATATGTTTTAATTACAATTGAGAATGAAATCCACAACATTACCTCTGTGTCTGCTTGAATTTTGGGGTTCACTTGGGCCTAAATAAGAGATGATTAAAAGAAAACATCTTTGAACTACAGTAAGTCAAAATCCAAATTAAAATCTCTTCTTTTTGGCATAGAACAGTCACTTCAGAAATTAAAAGTAATCCCTCAACCTGAAAACCACTTTGACTTAAGCAGATAGGCATTTTCACAGCAAAATCAAGAGCAGACTGACCATTTCAGACCTGTGCATCAAGTGTAAGTTTAGCCCCCCACAGAGTATCTACTTATGCATGTAGTAATTCTCCAACTGATTAAATTTGTGCAACCTGTTATTTACTAGATGAATTGGGTTATTAATCCCAGATGTATTTCATTCAGTGCTGTTTCTGTGCCAGTTTCTCTGCAAACAGCATCAGTATCCCTTATCATTTACACACACAGCTTTTATTAGCTTGATTATATCAATTTAATAAAACTGGTACAGTCTCTTTATATTACAACCTTTTCTTTATGTGGTGACCAGTATGAATTTATTCACACCTCTAGAAATTCAGTGGAAGGGATGCTTTTGCTGCTGCACCAGAAGACACACTAGAGATTAACTATTTAAGTTAAATAAATGGAGAGTGACAAAACAGTACTCTCAAATGAAAATCTAATAACAGCATAGTGAAGTTTACCCTGAGCCTGAAAAGACTGGTGTTGCTTATTTGTCCAGCTTGATGTGATTAAAACACCAGAGCTATTTTAATGCTTTTTTGAGTGTAAAGTTCCTTAAAATCTAAATTCATAAAGAAAAAGATTGATCAATGAATGATCACTTTCCATCTTTGATGATATCAGGGAGCACTAAGAGAGTTGCTGTCTCTCACAAGCATATTAGTTTCAGCTTTAGCTAGTTTCTAGAGATGATTTTTGGCATGTCCTTGTATTTATCACCATTGACTTTTTAACCACCCGACTGATAACTTAAAATAGGCTCAGCCATTTGATTCACCCTAATTCCACACACATCATTTCAGTGATGTCTGTGGCCCACATCCAGATGATCTACTGAGCAGATAGCTCCCAATGCAAAAGTGTTACAGTGTCCATAGAAATTACCCCCAAATGCTGTAAAAGTACAAGAGGAAGATGGTTATTTGGAATAAATTATGATAGAGCACTTCTAGTGAAGTAAATCTGTCATTGCTTTCCCAGCAGAACTTGCTTGTTTTGTCCTTCCTTCCTTCCTTCCTTCCTTCCTTCCTTCCTTCCTTCCTTCCTTCCTTCCTTCCTTCCTTCCTTCCTTCCTTCCTTCCTCGATCATCTGCACAAAGCGGTGCAAATGTCAGCCTCGGCCTGCTCGGCGCCTTTCCCGGGACCCCAGAATCCTTCCTTGGACTGTCCTTCCTT
>NC_031775.1:28018429-28127272 GCF_001522545.3 Parus major | reverse complement strand
CTCCCTTCCTCCCTTCCTCCCTTCCTCCCTTCCTCCCTCCCGTCCCTCCCTTCCCTTCCCTCCCTCCTTCCCTTCCCTCCCTTTCTTCTAGAAGTAACCACAAAAAGGCTGAATGTAGTTTATATTATTCTTTAAGGCTCTGTTCTTGCATCACACACTCCATGGAACCCTCTGGAACTCATCCTTTTCCCAAGGTGTCTGCTCCCCATCCCCACCCAACCACAGGACACCTAAAGGGTTTCCACCCTTCCAACCTACCACCGAATCCTTTACTGCTGCTGTACAAAAATCACTTTGACCTAATGCTGGTGATGTTCCCCACAGAGATCTGGAAGAGTAGAAAGCTGCTGGCAGAGGTTCTTCCAGCCCAGTGCCTGTGGCAGCCCTGTCACTTTGAGCCTGGTGATGGGGAAAGGAGCAGGCAGACTCCAAACCCTCTTGGGACCTGCAGCACCCATTGTCAGGAGTGTGCTGCTCTCCCATTCCCACCTGGTGTGCCAGCACACTGCTGCTGTGGCTGAGGGACCCCTCTGGGGTGGCACCTGAGCTGGGAGTGTCCTTCCTGCTCCTCATGGCTGCACTACCCAGAGCCAGCATCCCTGGCCCCGCTGCCCGAGCAGCAGGTTGGGAATGGGCTGTTCTGTATTAACGTTTGGAAATGAAAGTGAAAGCACATGTGGGACCTGCTGAACAGAACAGCAGAACTGGAGACTTAGCTGTATGCCAGAAGCCACAACCAGATAGAAATCACAGGTTAGTCAGGAAATTACTTGCATTTAATTTGGGGCCATGTCTCCTGGGAGGAGGCTGGCCTTTTCCTGTTGTGCAGCAATGTTGCCCCTGGGTATAATTTGCCTTTTTCATAAGCAAGGGTGCTATCTCCTCCTTCCTCAAAGAGACCTTTCAAAGCCAGCTGAGGAGAATCAAATGTGGCACATTAGCAACAGGACAATGGCAAAGTCATTATAAATTGACTTCCTTACTGTGAGCTGCAGTAATCTGGATGTATTACTAGCATGATTCTGCAATAAAACCCAAGCAGCCAGTTCCTCCACTGGAATTAAAAACACCCTCTCCCTACTGACTTCAGAGAGGAAAGGAGTGCTCCCATCCTCTGGGGATGAAGTGAGGAGCCTGGCACAGGAGTATTCTGCTCCTTGTGTGTGTGCCCAAGGGAAGGAGGCTTTCCAAGCTGGTGTGGAAGTGGCCACGGCACGCAGACTTTTCTGTGAGTCTCAAAAGAAGAAGCAGCAGACTCACTGGTACTTCCACCCACTCCACATCTCTGGTGTGCTGCAGCAGGAGATGGCAGCACAGTTACCAAAATGCTGCTTTTTCTCCCCAAAGAGGAGCCTCAGTGACTAAGGAGGACATCTCTGACTGCCCTAATTAAGAGCTGGAGCAAAAGTTGATGCCCTGCTGGTGTTCACCCAAGTGCTCCATCAGCCAGGCTGCCAGTGTGTTCCAGTGGCCCCTCAGCAGAGCCAGGGCTGGAGGAGCCGTCTTTGAGGCAGATCCTGTAAGGTAAAGCATCTGCCAACTTTTCCCCTTGTATTTTTTTCCTCACATCTTCCACACAAACAATGGCAGCTTTTACAAGCATGTGTCTGCCATAAAATGAGGACTTCACGGTAAAAACAATGTTTCATTCAAAGCAAGCAGGTTTTTAAAGGTGTGTTTTCTGCAGGGCAAGGGTTTTTAAAAGTTCTTTGCTTGTGCTTCCAGAGAATTCACTAAAATGTTACTCTGGATCAAATGAACAAATTCTTAATATAGTTACAAGTTTTTCCTGCTTCTTAACTTACATTTAAAGATTAATGGTCATGATCAAATGTAATTACCACCTCTATTGAAGATGTTTTTGTACCACATATGTATTCTCTATACCACCTCTTGTGACCAATTATTCAATGTCAACAACTTCATATTTTGCAGCTTTTTGGCAATTATTAACTCTCAATGTCCCTTGCAGAGAGCGTCACTCCTTTACATCAGTGGGGTGTGAGGTACATGCAGAGTTCATTTGCTGGAAAAGCCCAATCTCATATTCTGGTACTAATACATCCCTCTCCATAAACCATGATAAGGTTCCACATGATCTTCCTATTGCCAAAATATGAGCAGGATTAGTCACATGGTGCTCCAAAATTAATGATGGTTGCAGTGATTATTTTTTTCTTAGGCACCAATTTTGGGCACCAGCTCTTTCCATTCTGCTCTGAGCCATCCAGCAGTTCAGTCTCATGGACAGAGCATGCCCACCCCAAAGCACCAGCTCCCAGAACTTTTCAGAGCACTAAATAACAAAATAATAAATCAAACAGAAGCAAACAAAACAAACCCACCAGAGCAAACCCCCTGCAGCCTCCTCTGCCTTGAAAGGGTTAATGAATTCCAGTTTGGTATAAGTTAGGATAACTATGACTTTCCCATGGCAATAAAAGTCCATATTAAACTCAGGTCTTGGTTCCCCAGGCCTCAAACAACCTCATTTTCAAGTGAAATGTCAGGACCCTGGTGGGAGTTTTGCCACAGAGATTGGGTAAGGAGAGCCTTGCTCCAAGTGAATCTGTCCCCCAGAGATTCTCTGCCAGCACCAGCTACAGGACCAGCCCTACCCTGGGCTTCCAAAACTGGGCTCAGCTAGCTGGAGCCAGAGGGTTGAGAAGAAAATATACTCCTTATATTTCATAAGTTCTGCTTTTCACATGTGCTTAAGAAAACCTATTTACAGTATTCAAACAATGTAGATCATAAAAGTAGTTTAGTGGGCTACCAAAAGATTGGGTTAAGCCCTCATCTAATTAAAAATATCCCACAAACTGTGAATCTGTGGGGACAGTTTAAAACAATTTTTGAAAGTAGTGTCTCCTGCAGTTAAAATGTGGAGTTTTGATTTTTTCTTTTAAATTTCTGATCTTTTCTGGCTTTGTTTTGTTTGAGGGGTGAATTGACATCTGACTGCAGGCTTTAGCTGTGGCTTGCTTTTAGTACCATATACTGTCACTTCTCTTAAAAAGATTCTAATTTTTCTTTTATTTTTCTCCTTTTGTCTACAATGTGTGTAAAGAAAAGTGACTGAAAGGAGAGGTTAAGAATAGTTCTTTTTTTCAAATCTATGTTGATTGAATTAAAATGTTTGAATTTTATTGAACAGGGGAAAAAGAGATTTTTAAAAGCCTATCTGTAGCCCCCTATAAATGCATTTTTTTTAATAAAACTTCTGTTTAAAAAGTATGTTATTAGCAGTATATCCTGTGCTGCATATTAATAAAACAATGGAATTTTGTATTTCTTTTTCTCATAAATTACATAATTCAAACCTTAAAACACCTTTAATGAACACTGACTCGGCATGTGGCACTTAATAAAACTGGGCTAAACTCGTTTTCTGCCTGACAGGCTACCAGTGGAGAATGTGCCCTACAAGTAAATGATTAAGAGGCAGAAATCTTTTCTGGACTACTATTAAACACTTCAAAGATTTTCAAAGTCAGATAAAATGAAAAGCAAATGTGTTTCACTGCCTCTCAAATACCTCAAATGTTTTAGCAGGTGCAAGCAATGAAACCTTCTGTAGTGACAGCACTTTAGGGTCTGCAAAGTGCACCCTACTGAATTATGGGAATGCAGGGCTTACTTCATAAAAATTCATGATTTTAGATGAGGAGAGATACATGTCCTTAATACCCATCTACATATGTAGCACAGAAGGAGAGTCCCGTTGTGTCTGCCGTGTCATTTGTCTTAACCCTTGCTGGCAGTGCAGGACTGTTTAATGTAGAGTTCCATAGCCTTTAACCCTCACCAGCTTTGCCTTTATTTATAAACCTGGGGGTTTATTTGAACCCCCAGGCAGAGAGCCCTGTCCTCTGTGCTGTGTTGTGCTCCAGCAGATACTGCAGTGTGAGAGAGGAAAATCCAGGAGCTGCCCCTGGGAGCCAGCCTGTCCTGGCAGCAAGGCACAACTAAACCTTGAGTGTCTCCAGCCACACTGTTCAGCCTCCCCAAGCCTCAGTTTCCCCACTGGGAGCACTGCTGGTTTTTGCCTCACAGTGTACAACCTGCACTTAATGCCACAGAGCCTGCAGGTATTGAGGAACCAGGGCTGGATTTTTAAATAGCACTTACAGTCTAAGACAACTGAGGAAATTTCTTTAGTATTAATTTCCCTGGCATATAGAGGAAAGTCTACACATATTAAATAGTTGTTGCTGCTTTGAACTTTCTCTTCTAGAAAACTGTAAATGAAAGTGGGGCTTATAAAAGCAAAGATAGGTACCATCTGGGCAGGTGCTGGTAACTGCTCTCAGGCTCTGCCAATTTACCAGACCATATACCTCAATCTCAGTCTGTAACTGCTTGGATTTGGATTCAGGAGGACTTTATCAGATGGTTGAATGGGTTTTGAGAGCAGAACCAATAGCCTCCTTCTTGGGCAAGTTTGTTCCATTTCCTCTGATTGTGCTTTGCTTTAACATTTAACTGAGAAATATTTTGTGAGGATTAATAAATGACCAGCACAAACCAAACACACTAGAGGCCAGAATGTTACGGGCTACCCTTAATCAGAGAAAAAACAGGACAAGGTGGTAGAACAGTTTTTAAGTATGCTATTGTGAAATTCTGCCATGATTTTGTTTCTACCAGAAGGTGTTGGGAACCAATTCTTTCTACATTTCCTTTAAAGTCACTGTAAACATGTTTTATTTACTTGCACCCTAAAAGGGGCTGTGCAGCTGATGGATGATTTTTGTTGAGAGGGAATTTCTCTCCCTGTATCTCCAGCCAAGCCTGGCTGCCTGCTGTGTCCCAACAGGCTCAGTGGAGGTGACAGCACACCTTGCTCCACATCCCAGGGGTCTAACAAGGAAAGGCCTGAGTGTGTTCAGTGACCCCATAACAATTCCAAACCCTGAGCTATGGCAAACAAACTGCTGCAGAAGAAAAGGGACCTGCAGTAAGTGGCAATACAGGAGGGGAAGATCACAGATTTAATAAAATCTCATTATCCCACTACTCAGCATCCTTGGAAACTATTTACCTTTGTGTCAAAGTGCTAAGTGAAGTGTCCAGCATTACTCCCTGATGAATAACAGCATGCATGATTAACTTTAAAGCCCCACTAACATAAGTACATGAAAAGAATTACACTTACCAAAGTGTTATGGTGGAAATTTTTGCGTGGCCAACAGCTTGAAATTCAGTGCTTTGTTTCCCACAGCAGCTGCAGCTTCACTCTTCCACACCAATATCTGACTTGCTATGGATAGATAGAGTGATGGCAATTCTTCTGCTAGGATGTCTGCATGGGAGTGCATAAATGTGTGGATGTGCAGTAAAACTGTGTTGTGAGCACAAATGTATTTAGCTGTGCAATAACAGAACCACACAAAAGGTCCCATATTAAAATAAATTCACAGAGTCTGACATTATGGAAGCTGAGAACAAATGTTTTGCCATGTAATCCATAAAGAAAATTCTTATAATATATAAAATAATCCAGATCAACTGAAAATATTTATGGGCCAGCCATGCAGCTGGTGTAAATCAGCATAGCTCCACTGAAGTCGGTGGAGCGACACCAGTTTTAGGCATATGAAGGTTTGGCACCCAAGTAATTTGGATTTTCAGCAAGAAAACCCAGAGCTACTTATCCTGTGGATTTGATGATTGAACCTCTGTTTAAAAGGTTGTATTTTGAAATTCTGAATCAAGAAAATCGTATATTACATTTCAGGTTTTGAACAGCTTTTGCTGGCTGTGGAAACTTTAATTCATCACAGTTGGCACTAAGCATTATCTGAGATAGTGTAATGGAAACTTTTAAGGACTGATGAGGTTTTTAACATTTTACATGTGTATTTACCCTTTCTATTTTTTAATATATGAGCAGGATTGTAGGGCATTGGACTCTGACCCATATT
Source organism: Parus major (assembly GCF_001522545.3). Classification (NCBI taxonomy): domain Eukaryota; kingdom Metazoa; phylum Chordata; class Aves; order Passeriformes; family Paridae; genus Parus; species Parus major. Next base: position 28,121,345 of record NC_031775.1, on the reverse strand, counting down.
CCATTACATCCAGGAACAGTCTTTTCATTGGTGTCCAAGAGCTCTGGGTTATTCTGTTGGTCAGCCAGACATACATGTCTATCTCATGTATTGTCTATATTTATTTTGTGAGATGGGAAAAATTAACATGCCTACCATTTACTGAGATGTTTGCACATGCACATTACATCACACATTTAAATAAATACAGATGCATTTATTCCAGCATGTGGCTATCCAGACGTCTATGCTTGCCTGGCATACATCTGGATTACTGAAGCATACGATTTCCACTTGTTTATAACTCCTTTCTTTCTGAACCAATTTTTTTTCCAACTTATCCAAGCCCACATTTCTCACTGGAGATTACATGCCAAGTTTGAACTGTTTTCAGTTACCCTAGCACAAGTTTAACATCTGAAACAATTCTTTAAGCATTCTCTAAACCAACCATATGGATTTTTACCAAACTTTCCAAAAGCTACAAAAGTATCAGCCCAAAGGAGTAATTTTTCTGGAAACTCATAAAGGGACTTAGAAAGGAAGTACCTCTTTAACTATCAAGGAACATTCAACTACCAAAGACTTATTTTCAAGGTCTAAAAGTCTGTTTCTGAGCAAGCACATGTCTTGTGCTGTCTTCTTTTGTTGGGTTGGGTAAATTCTGAGATAAGAATTCAAATCTAACACGTGTAAGATCCCTGAGAGCGTTACTTCAAGCTTATGTTGAGACTCTAAGCTGGAATTTGTTCTCAACATTTACCACACTCTCAAAAAAGATCTTTCTACTTGGGAGATATTACTGGTGAGTTCTGTGGTGTCCTCAAGGAGTGAGGTTAGTACAGGTGGCTTCCAGTCAGAAGAGATGATCAGATGAGAGATCAGATCTGTCACAGCAGGAAACTGGCTCTGAATTCCCTCCTTGGGTTTTGGGCTGGTACAGCAGTATTTTGCAGCATGGCAGGTAAAAAGCAGTTTGTGTTGAAGATCTCTAACAGGGGAGGTGAGAGCAGAGGAGCCTGAGCAGGCAATCCTGGTCTCTAAGCCCCATCTGGTACATCCTGACAGAAGCAATGTAGGTAATTTCCATATTGTGTGTTCTTATTCTAACAAGCTTCAAGTGTTGAATTTTTTGGAGCTCTAATTTCTTTTGAGATATGAGAGTATTTTTTATCAAGCTGTCAAAATTAGGTTATCTCTGTGTGACAGCAGCAGATAGTGCAAAGTCCTGTGGCAGCTCCAGCAAAAACACCTTATGGCCAGTCAGGATGGCACAACTCCTGTCCAGACAGACTCACACACCAAAAACCCCTGGGGTTTGGGCTGCTGAGCAGGAGGAAGGGTGACACCCAGTCCCCTCCTGTTGAAGGGTTCTCTAAACTGGTGGTGTTCAAGAAAGGTAATGGCACCTGAGGGCTCTGCTCTCCTCAAAGCTTTTGCAGGCTTTGCTTTTGTGAGCTCTGAGCTGTCAGTATTCCCATGAGAAACTCCACAGACAGCAAATGTAAAGGCAAACGTAAGCAGTATTTTAAGGACATAGGTGACAGTGAAACACTATCCTGGTTTTCCTCCCCATTTAGTCATGCTTTTCATTCCACCCTTGCTTGCAGGTGACATGAATTTGATTATCCCAGCTACTCAACCACCCAATGAAAAACAGCAGCTCCCATCCAGAAGCAAATCAGCATGAAATCGGAGAGCTGACAGTGGTTTCTCAGAAACTCCCTTTAATGTAGTTACACTGTGGACTGGGTTACCTATTCAAACCAAGCTGGACTGACACATCTGACCCAACTGAGCACCACCGTGTTTGTGTTCAACCCATTCAGCCCTTCAATGTCTTTGGATTACAGTTGTGGTGGGAGGGAAACCTGAGGTGTTTAACAGATGCTATTATTTTATAAGCTTCTGTTAAATAGTTAGACAAATATTCTGTAATCCTTCGGGCTCATCTTAGGTCAACCACATAGTTAATGAACAATGATAACAAATTAGCAAGTTGAAATTGAAGCTTTGGGGAAAATGCCCCATCTCTTCATCACACGCCTGTGTGCACATATACAGAACCTGTTAAGCATTTACATTTTAGCTCAAACTTACTTGCCACACTCAAGAAAAATAAATTTGCTGTTTTTAATAAGAGGATTGAAACCAAAGGGCATTTAATCTTTTATGATCAACAATAATATTTAAATTCTAGAATATATTAAATCTACTTACAGCAATCCCTCATTACACAAGCTGTATTTTCTTCACTAATGAACTGCATGTTTCAAAATACAGTGCTACAAAAATGTTTGTAAAAATCTGCTTTGCTTTTCAAATGTTTCACAATATAAACTGCAGGCATTTCACATTTTTTTTTATAATTCAAGCTTTAATATTATGCAAATATGTCTTAGCTGAAACACAGAATTCCTGCATTTGGAATTATAATACAATAGCAGAGCAGTGACTGCTTTTCTCTAGAACCATTGTCTTTCTCACCAAAGGCTAAAATTTATGGCAAAGTATGCGAGCACAGTACTATGGAGACACCAAATAGTCTATGTCTTACTGCACTGATTAAACAGAATACCTAGAAAATGTAAACAACTGGATTTCCATGCTAGTATTCTAATGATTAGTTCTTGTTTTATACCATGTTTGAAAGAATGACAGGCACCATACAGAAAAAGAAATGCAAATCTCTGTCATGAGTATCTTACAAAAGCCACAGTCCTATACAGGTAGGATGAAATTGTGCAGCCTTATTCAGGTGAATCCCTTCAAGTGCTGCCTTCCCAAAAGACCCTACATGGTACCAGAAGCAAGAGAGAAACCTGTGGGGTCATCATTTAAGACGGGGTTTTTTTCCCTCTTCCTTTTAAATATTTCCTTCTTCATTTTTTGCCTATTGACTTGGTATCCTTTTATGCAGATGGGCTCATTCTTTTCCTAGAACTGTGGAGGATTTTAGGTACCAAAACTGTTGCCATCTTCCTGTCATCTTTCCATTGTCCAGAGACAAAGCCCTATGAAGCCCTGGAGAAATCTGAGTGGAATATTTCTCAGTGAGGTCCTGATGCAGTAAGGTGCTTAACATCAGATAGGACTGGGCCCTCAGATAGAACCTATTCTGTTTTTAAGTGGTCTGCGAGGGATGCACTTTGCCTGAAATTCATTCCAGCCCAAGACTGTGAACATAGCAGACAATAGATGGATTGGTGTAAAACTATCCCAGATAACTGCTCATACATCTTCCCTCTGTCAGTGAAATTTGCCATGATGTGTTCAAAGCCAAGAGGCATTATTTGTGCTGTCCTGGATCTGTTAAGGAATGGCAGGGGGAGGACAGAGATACTTAGGGATTTAAAAGCAGAGAGAACTCTATGAAAGAGATAAAAGGAGTCAAATGCACAAACCCTATTTGAAGTCCTTAAAGCATAAGAAAAGAAAGTATTAGACTTACCACATAGGGAGAGCTGGAATTTGTGTAGCTGTGGCCTCTGTGAACTGTAGCTGCTATTTTAGGGGTGGTCTGAATGTTTGAATAGCTAGCCTGAATTCACAAAACTTTTCCATAGTACTTATAATGTTCTTTTTTTCCTATAAAAGTTGACTCTTTTAACTGTTGTTGTTTTCATGAACTACATCCCAGCTGATGTATCTGTTGTCATGTTAGAGAGCGGCGAGAACTCTTTGGAAGCCGAGAAATGGAAAGTACTGAAATCTATTTTCTGCTGTAGCTATCTGCATCTAGAAGTGTTTGCTCCACCAAGCCAACACACCAGGTCTTGTACAGCCATGTTTGACTAATAATTTTCTCTGCAAGTACTCTCTGCATCTTTACTACCTGTTGTCCCACATCATGGTCAAAGTATCTTTCTACTGTTTTTTCCCGTTTCTTCTCTAAGTAAAACTAAGCCAAATATTGATGAAATCAGTTTTGGAAACCAATGGCTTCTGGTGAGTTTGTCCTTTGGTATAATGTATTCTCCTTTATTCAGTGTGTCTAACATTTCAAAGATCTATTTTTATTAATATCCACACTAATATCTACACCACACTGTTTTTCATTTCAGGATGCCAGCATTACAGGTCAGGAAAGAGCCCAAAATAAATTTTTGGCTGAGCTGCCTTTCAAAGCCTTAACCCTACTATTATATAATAATAGAAATCCAAATTACTCTGTTGCCTGGACTTTGCAACATTTTGCTGATATCTGATGATAGGGTGTTTTCTATCTCCTGTCAGCTACAAACATGTTGAGGAAAGACATTTTATTTACAATTTGTGTACTGTGCTGTACAACACTGACACAACTCATTCAGAGATGAAAATAAGAGACGTTTTAGATATCCCATGTGTTTGCAGCTGTCTCACCCAGTTTCCCAGTACTTTGCCAGAAGTTTAATAGGAGGATCATCCAAAAAAGGGTGTCTGTAAGTGTCAGAATTGCGACCAACTTTTGAAAGAAAAAGCAGAATCTATGCCTGCCATGCATTTCAATATTTCATAGAAAAAGAGCCAAATTCACAAGGTCCAAGAAGAAAATTCACACTGAGAGCCTGCTGACAATCATGTCTCATTCACCTGTTCTACATCAATACTGTAAACTTTTGTATAAAGTTGAGGATAATGATATATCTTTGCTCATGTATTGGCTGTGTAAAGTTGAGTATTTGTCTCCCACAGTTGTTGCTCAATGCTGCACACAAATTCTTCCTCAGGACTGTGAGTTTACTAAATTCTTTGCCTCAACAGAAGCTCTTCCCTTAGAGAAAAGTAGCAGGTGGTTTGTTTTCACTGATGGATGTGGATAATATCATTTTAATATCATCCAAAGAATGCAGTGTTCCCTTGTGCTCACAGTTCCTATTTCCACTATGCCACTGCTATTGTAAATCCATGTTGTTCACACTTTACAGATTCATATTGATTAATTCCTAACAGGGACAAAATTAAAAGCAAATTTTTTTCCATCATTTTTCTGGGCATGGAATGGGTGCTGGGAATATAATGTCATTCCTCAATCATATGAGCACCCTAAGCAAAAATCTGTGCATGCTGTGGTGGGCCCTACTATAAAGGAAGCAGAAAGTAATTCACTTTTCATTAGCAGAAAATAATTTCACTTTTCATGACCTACCATGTGGCCCTCTTCTGAGTCTCAGACAACATGTTTTTATATATATATACACGTATATCTCCATGTATTTATATTTATATATGTGTGTGTATATTCATAACTCCACAGCAGGATTTAAAAGCTAATGTGCATTAAGAAATAGCAGACCCATCAGGAGGTATGATAAGTCTACTGCTGGAAAGATTTTCTATTGGGTTGAAGGCTGTTTTGCCATAATTGGGAGATTTTGCAAGATCTTTTTTTCAGAATTTTGCCCCACCACCAGTATGTTCACTGTACAGGCTCTTGAAGCAACAGTCTGGAAAATAATTGCATAAGTTATTTTGATAGCAATCAATTTGGCTGAGTATTTCTGTAATGCACAGATCTCTCAATAATTCAAGTGCAGGCAATTCAAGCAGAGCCAAGGGAAAGCTTCAGCTGCTTTCAGCACATAACTGAATGGATGGAAAGATGCACTTTGTACATGTTCATTTATATCTCAGTTTCTTCATTGATACCTAATAATTTTTTTATCTAGGAACTATTTTTAATGATTAATCCAAGATCAAGTGATTTTTGACTGATGAAATTCTATTTATTTTCCAGGAATGTGAGGTTCATAGGAAAATCTTGATTCTGAAATTCACAATTTCATTGAGTGGCCACACTGGAATCCCAAATCTCCTCACCCAGGTGGTATTTGTCAAGAAGCATAGCTGTAGTCACAGATGTAATGGAGCAGGAATCCAGTTCCAGTTCCAGCTCTGTTTCCTGCATTTCCCAGAGACTGCATTGTCTGGAAGCCAATGAGCAGGGACAACCAGCAAATAAACACTATATCCAAGGAAATCTGCCACATAAGCCTTTTGAAATTCAATCTCATCGTGTTTTTCTGATGTGAGTGCTACTCAACAGGTATCACAAGTCAAGCTCAAGACTTTGCCCTTTTAGTTTCCATGAGCAGGATCAATAAAAGGCTCAGCAAAACACTAGATTATAGGCTGAGTAGGCTGGATGCAGAAGCCAAATTAACAACCTGCCATGGTGTAGAAAGCTGCAGATTTGCTCTGATGAATGGAGCTCATAGTAATTATTTTTTTTTTCGGAGTGCGAATTGAAACATTATTGTACAACTATTAGTTTCCAGGAAAAAAATGTAATTGCTTCTAGATGCTGCTCGCTGTTTTCAAGAGCTCTTTAACCTTTAACTTTTTCAGTACAAAGGAAGCCTTGCTGTGCAGTGAATCTAACAAGACCATCATTTATAGTTGGCAGAGTTCATTAGTCAGTCGTAACAGTTTAATTATTAGCATTTTAATGCATGAGTGTTTAACTAGACAGAACAACAGTCTTTTAGGTACAGCTTGAGACTTTTTAAAAGAAAACGAACTAATTGGTGCTGTTGTTTATACTGTGGCTCAAATTAGACAACCCAAATTCAAGAAATTCGGAGTCAGATTTTGTCACCCATTAAATTAACATTCTATTTGATGGCCCTTTCAGTACGTTTCAGCTTTAATGAAAATATGTCTCTTTATAGGAGTAAAAACTCTTTCATCTTTTGTGTCTTAGAAAAATAGTTTTGGTGAACTGGGCAAGGCCAATTTCTTCAGTTCAGCCCCTGCCTCAGAATCTGATTTTGCTCTGAGCTGATTTCTCTTCAAATTACCTCTGCTTCCAGAAGTGAAGGTACAGTGTCAGACATGGTGCAGGTTAATAGCTGAGGTAAATGAAAAGTTTGCAAATTAAAAAGTTGCCCATATTTGAAAACACTGATGTTATACAAAGAATATTTTTTTAAAAAAATTTGATTAAAATACTTTCCTCAGTCCATTTTTCATTTTTTGAGAAACCTTTGATGAAAACTTTCTTCTCTACAATTTAAAATAATTTTTCAGTTTGTTTTTTATTTTCTAGGTTTTGCTCTTAATTTAACCCCTGCAGGAACCCATTTTACTTTTTTTTTTTTCTCCCATTTTTTTATGGATTGCTGGAAATAACAGTTGTGTGGGAGCTAGAGGTCTGAAGGGGGATCTTTGGTAACAGGTTGGATTGCTTGGGAGATCAAAGGAAGAGAACTAAAAAATGTGGATGCTTATCAGAACAGCGCTTCCGGACCCTCAAAGAATCTAATTTCTGACTGTGGACCAAAGGAAAAGATGTGAACGTGGGTTATCTTTGCCATCTTGGCATGGCAGGTTAATGGTGCTGGCAGAACGTGTTCTGAGAAATCCTCCAGTGTTGTATTGTCCCATGGGAGTGATGCCACCGAGCACTGCCCCAGACACACTCTGCCTTTTGCAGGGTGCAGATGTTGAGGGATAATCTCTATTAGTCCCTTTCAACCTCTGTTACACTGTGACCAGCAAATAAGGCATGGCACCATTCCCTCCTTCTGTCCACCTTTGTTCTGCTGTCCCTGTGATCCTTCCTCCCCTCCCATCCCTTCCTCTCTCCCCTGGAGCACCAAGTCCTGGGATTAAAGCAAGGCACGGACTCATAAAATACAGAATCATGGGTTTGTAGCATTTTGTCAGGTAAAAGGGAAGTGTGAAGATAGATTGTCTGATTATTTTTGTAAATCCTGGAGTTCCAAACTGGTTTAAATGAGTGGTCCTGTGCTGGTACATACCGTGATGAATCTGCATGGGATCCCCCACGATCTGAGAGCATGTCTTACTCTGAGAGCACTGAGTGGCTTCTGCAAATCACAGGGTGCCCTGAGTACCAATAAATTATGGGATTTCAGGACCTGACCCCTCAGCTCCTTCTCCATAATCTGGCAGGTGATGGTGCATGTCCAAAAAATGTTTTGCAGAGTCTCAATGCAGCTGTGGGACGATGCTACTGGCAATTTTTATTTTGTTTTTTAGCTTTTCCTGGTAAACAGACTGTCTCTCTGCAGCATTCCTGTGTTTTCTGGATGATGAAATATGTTGCAACAGGACTTAAGTATCATTTAAAAACTGTCCCTGCAGTTTATTGCAGACAGAAGTGTTACATCATATTTAAAAGGTTAAATTAGAACCTCCAGGTTTTACGGAAGGAAGAAATACCTATTCAGGTCAGAGCGTATAATGACACCTCTCCAGTTTCACAAACAGTTTATTAAAACTCATCAATTTCAGCAGGAAATTTAGAATCAGAAATAAACATTTGCTGTAGAAATGCCTTTTCCCTCAACATTTCCAGACACAATGTGTCTTTAGTCAGACAAAGGGCTTTTATTTTGAGAAATGGTGTTTCAGAGCTGGAAATGCCAGCTCCCTGGTGCTGAGATGAAGTTTCTGGAAGTCTCTTCCAGATGTGAAGCTTTAAGGAATTAAGTTATATTGGGAAAATGGATTATCCCTCATGGAGAGCATTTTATCACCTCGTTAGGTTTAGGAAGCCCAGGTGATAGAGAAGGGTGGAAGAGACGCTTGTACAAAATGCTTCAAATCACAAAACAGGGAAAGTCTGTCAGATAATACACTCATACTACTGTGAAGTCTGTCTCTATGTTGGACTGTGATTAATATGTCATCATTTAATCAAATGACTGGATAAAGAAGAACAAAAAGACAGAGCAAGCCTGGATTGTCCGTACTCAGAAGATTGAGAGAGCACTGAGCAAGTGACAGTGCTGTGATGGCAGACTGGCTCCATACAACCAGCCAGCTTCCTGACAAAGGAATGTCACCTGATCTCTTGGACCTGCATTTTTACACTATTTCTGAAGTTGTTTTTCTGGATTTCTCCTGCCACTGTCCATCTGATTATGCTTTGCCTGTGTGAGAGAGAGTGAGAGAGGAGGAGAGGAGGAGAGAGAGGGGAGAGTGTGTGTTTTGTACATATCATCAGATTTGGGCTTGCCCTCTGAGGATATCAGTGCCCTAATTAGCACATCAGTATTATGCAAAAGGTAGAAGCATTTCTGGTTCCCTTTAGTCACAGAGGGCTTGCTTATCCTACACACTCTTGTCTCAGAACAAGGGAAGTTTGTTCCTGGTGTGGCTGATTGGTGTCCCCTCCCTGTGAACGGGACACTGGCTCCCCTTGGGAATTCCTCTTGAGTTTAAATAAAGTGGCAGCCTGGTTTTCTATAGCCCTATTTACATGTGTGCCACCGTTTGTTTGCTGCTGGAGTCAAGGCTACAGCTAACACAGAAAAACAGATCTCTGTGCACAAAGACTTGTAAAATACCCTGTGCTGGCTGTAGTTTTCACCTGTGTGCCAGGGAGGGCTGAGGGTGTTGGTCTGTGCTGGAGCTCCAGATGTTAAAACATGGATAAAAGCTTGTTAGAGCTGTAAAGGAAAACACTCAGAAATCACAAAATGTCAAAGCTAAGGCTCACTTATAAATCCATCCTTCTTTAAGGTATGAATACCAGTGTAGGCAGCTTTTAATTACATAGCCACGCTCTGTTTTTCCTAGATGTACATGTGAGGTAGAGTGACTCTGTGTGAACAAATACAGAGCTGGGAGAGCATATATTAAACCCCTTTTTCTTACCCATAAATAGAGATGATTCCAAACCAAAACCTTAGCTTCAAGCTAGCTACGGACCTTAGGGAATTCAAAATCAGAATCTGGATTTGGATCTGAATTTAGCAGCTTAGGCCCATCTGCAATAAATACATACAGGATGAAATGTAGATAACTGAGATATAAGGCTATATAGACTTCAAAGTGGCTCTGATAAAATCATGATAACCACAAGAAAGAAGTGGTGTGTGATCTCAGATGAGATATCCCCAAGATGTCTATACAGCTTAATTTTCCCACATTGTGTCCTTTTATCTTCAATGGATAAAAGGTGAATTATTATTATTATAGGCAGCGGAGTAGTAACGCCTGTTATTCAGGTTGTCTAACACTTTCCATTGTTCCCCCTCCAGTCACTTATAACTTTTGCAGAGTTTAACCTTTCGAGCTGAAGTTTCCCATACTTGGTGTTTGCCTTGGGTTGAATTTGATGGAGAATAGACACTCTGCTTTCAAGGCTGCAGCAACATTGGTGGCAATAAATCATGTCAGCGTTTGCTCCTGCATTTGTAAACTGTCATTTTGAGATAGCTGGGGAGAGGACAAGGGAGCAAGCAAACAGACAACTTTAAAAGCCTGAGCCATCACACTGCCCTTATCAAAGAGTGATCGTGTCAAACCTCGAGTGACAGAAAGTCAGACAGCAGGTGGGTGGGAGATGAAGGAGGGAATGGCATTTCTCACACTGTGGCACCTGTGCTTTGCCTCTCATAAGAACAACCCCTGCCTCAATAGTGTAATCCACCTGCTTTAATATCCCTAGGATTCTGTTCTCACATAGCAGTGCAAAATAATAAAAGGGGTCTGAGTCTGAGAAATCTGCACAGCCTGAGAGCTGTCCCACATTCCCCACCCAATCAGCAGATAGGAGCTGTGCTCAGCCAGCCTGCCATGCTAGCTGATAATTATTGTTGTATTAATTGGTGCTGTTCAGACTAGACAGAATGTAAAAGATCCCACTGTGTCCAATAATTAATGTTTTTCCCTCACTGCAATGTCATTAATAAGGGGTTCCTCCAAGAAACAAGTAATTGGATGGTTCAGCTTCATTAGGGTATTTTTAGATAAGGTTTGGTCTAGAGACATATAGGAAAGCTTATTATGTTTATTTAGACTGTATTATCTGTTGCTAATGTGTTATACTGATTTTGTATCTTCCACATTCTCAGGGATTGCAATATAAAAGGAATGTACAAATTATGATTTAAATGGACAGAAATACTGCCTTTAATTTGGCTGTATTGAAATGATGAACAAAATGCCATCTCAAAATAAATATCACCAGTATCCTATAAATCTCCTGCTTTCTCAGAGACATGAAAAGCTATTGTCACAGGAAGACAAAAGTCAGATTTTACCAATTAGAGATGAGCATAGTGGAGCGCTCTTGTTGTTTTGGCAATTATCTGAGCAGCTTTGGAAACTGGAATGTGTAAATCTGGGCTTGGAAATGACTTTGAAAAGAATACTGAGGGGCTTTTTCAGGGGTATCATTTACATGGTCATGTATGACTTTATTATTCTGCAAAGATGCCTTGGGAATCTGACTCACATGAAAACTTGATATGCAAGTGAGCTATAGACCAGGATGTGGCGGATTTACACAGGAAACATATATGGCTAGTCAAAACAGCTCTGCTTTACCACAAAGGAGCTTTGCACATGCTTTGCGAGGATTTTATGTGGGAGCTTATTCCTGAACGTAGCACATAGCCAGATTTTCACAAACCAAAGTTACTCTAGTTAAATTTTTTTGGAGCAACTTAGCCAAACTGGTCCCATTCACAGCTGCATCCTTCCTTAATCTCATCACAAGACACAGATCTCCCACTAGGAAATAATAATCCACAGTTTAGTGTCTGTATTATACTTAGTGCAAACACAGGAGACCACATTCATCCCAAAGTAATTCTCTAAATATGAGAGATCTTGTTACAACAGGGATGCACTCGGCGCAGAGGGTGTCAGACAGTGAAACGGGCTCGTCACACCATGCTAAATAAAAGCAAAGAAAAGCATCATCAGGGAAACTGCTCAGAGATTTAGATGAGTTCAGTTATTAATTAAGTTATTGTGTTGGTCAGCATTTTTGGTGAGTTGTGCAAAGGATATTGAGCCAGAATCTCATCCCAAGTATTTACAGACCTAGACCCATTCCATTAACTTCTCAGTGTGGCAAATGAAAAAGGATTTGCCTCCTCCCTCCCTACCAGATACATCTTTGCCAAGAATGCTGCATATTGATAGCTCTGTGCAAACTGTTGCCATCAGTACTATTTTAATAACAAGAATCCTTATAAACAATATGCAGGGCTTGTCCAGACAAATGTCTAAACCTGTCACAGTTAAGTTCACCTCACAAAGAACTGAACGCAGCTCCAGGAAAGTCACCGTGTCATAATTTTCTGTCGTAATGGGACGTGATTTTAACTATCATATTTCATTAATATAAATTGTCTAAAAGGCACAGAATTTTTGTTTCCTGCCCATGACCTGCCCCAGTGTCTCTGGACCTCTCTGTGCTGCAGGATAGTAGAGAGGAAATCACATGTAATTCTGCTGGAGTCGGGGGTGTTACACCAGCACAAATCACAGCACAATAATGTCCTTGGTGTCCCACCTTCCTCAATAAGATTCACAAAATAAATTCCATTAGCATGTGTAGAAATATGTCTTTCTCATAATGATATGACTATAAACTTTTGTACTTGAGAAAGGGAGCAGAGAGACCCCTTGGAAGCCAGATATTGATAGCTTGCTTTATGTTTAAAGATGTCAACAGAATACAATGGTTCTCAGCATCCCTATTAGTTATCTTTAGTAAGAGAGAAGAAGATTTAAAGTAAGGGAATGAGGTTTGCAATGTAACAAGATAAAGTCATCTCCTGCAGTCTAGAGGATTTCTTTAATCTTATTTTTAGAGAAGAGCTGAGGAGCTTTTGCAAAACCGGCTTGTTTGGATTCAGTTCCTATTTTATCTCATCCACGAAAGTTTAGAGTTGAAGAGAGAAACAGATAAAAGTTTTGAGCAAACTGAGGTGGTTTTACATTTCACTCATCAACCTTCTTAACTGGGTTTGCTTTTGTAAAACCAGTTTTAATCCAGATCTCTCCTTATCCAGTCTACCAGAACATGAGGGATGCTGCAGAATTTTGGAATCAAGAGACAATTTTTTAAAAAGTTGTATTGTCTTCTAGTTTGCGTCTAGAAAATTGCTAAGGGGTTTTTTGTATTTTTTTTCACTGATTTTTTTTCACTCATAAGGGGTCTTTACTTATAGCCATAAGTAAAAATATTTAATTTAGATTCTTCCATGAGGAAATTTCTCCCAATTAATTTTGCCCAAGGAAAATTTTAGCATTAGAAAAGGACCTCTTTTACTTTAGAGAACTTTTTTAATATTTCAACCAACATGAATACTTTGAATCCAAAAAAGGGAGGTAATTTTCCACATTCAGAAGCTAGTCTGTGTTTTATTTTTCAGGCCCCTGATCTTAGTTAACAGAGAAGCTCCTCTGTATCCAGAGAGAGATTATCTATCACTATGGGAGGAGTGGGGATGAGAGAGAAAATAACTTCATTTTAGCCATATAGAATACAACTGGGACTCTGTTTTTTCTTTTTCCACCATGATATAAAAGATTTATCACTGAAGACCTCTGCTAGGAACATCTTGCATGATGGAATCAGTTATCTCCTCTAAAATAGGCATTAATCCAAACAACAGGGGAAAAAAAATTTCTTCAGACAAAGCTTTTATAAGTTAACAATTTCTGATTAGCATTGTAATGGCTCCTCATGAACCTGATTCCAAGCTCCCAGAGCTGTCAAAGAACTACCAAACTTCTACATTTCTCATTAGCCATTGCAGTAGCTAAATGGAGCATGAAAGTTGATACATTTTACTGCAGTCATTCACCATGGCCTTTGATCAAGGAAAACATTTCCCATGCATGTCCCCTCCTTCTCTTCGGGGAGAAACAGGTAAATCAACACTCATCTTTCTGGATTGCCTTGCATTATCTGATTCATTCAATACTGCCAAATATTTTTGTCTTGTCTCCAAAAACTTCTGGGGAGAAACGTTAAAGTCCTGAAGGACCTCGGGCCTTTTCCGAAAGCCTGAGCATTCTTAGCATTTGTTCCTACATCTCTAAAGTTCCTGCAGGCAAAGATTTACAATCTCTGTCCTTTGCCTGATATTGTTCAACAAGGAGGCTGCTGGAAGAACAAGAAAGACAGAGAGGTTTAAAATGCCAGGAGTTAGAAGGTTATACCTACTTGTACATGTCCCTGCTATCAGATACAGCATCTCACAGATTTGTCAGTGCACCCAGCGTGTGGATTCACAACTGGAATGCACTGGCTGAGTCAGGAGAGGATGTGCTTGGGTCCCTTATGGACAAGAGACTTGGAGCTGCAAAGCCAGTCCTGACTGAAATTCAGAATATTTGCATGCACACAGGCTTAGCTTGCAGGGCCAAACACAGCAGTGATGACCAACATCAGCTGCATCTGCACCAGCCCCAAAGGGTGTGATCCACTTGGATCTGACCACAGGGATTCAGAAGCTCCAGCCAATAATTTGTAAAGAGGAATAAAACCACAAACAGCAGTAAGGACCATAATTCAGCAGTCTGTTTGCTTGACAGCTCTCCACAGCAGAGGAACACAGTAGCCTAGTTTAGGGTTCTGTGTTTTCTGTCCAAAATTCCATGCCTCAACTCATGAAGCCATTAGCTTCCATGCCAATGGAATCATGCAAATGTACCAATCAAACAAAAACTTAAAAAGCCAAAACTGCTGAAATGATTTATCATACAAGGATATTTTTAAATTATTATTCCTCTTACATACAGGGGATGCTGTCTAGCACTACCTGCAGGGTCTAGCACAATCCTACAGCATCCCTCATTAAGGGCTCTAAACCCCAAAAGCCTGTGTAAACAGGTTGGTGTTTTCCCTCTGCTGTGTTCAGCTCCTGTCTTACCACAAGGAAAATGCATTTTGATTACCAAAGGAATACATGATTGTCCAGCATCTCCTATTGTTTGTTGCAGCTTAAGCTGAAAACCCTTTTATGGCTATCACCCAACCAGACTGACTGCTTTGAAAATTTGTTTAAAAACAAATCCTCCATGCCTTGGGCAATCTGGACACCAACACCAACGTTAAGAGAATGGAAACAAACTTAGGAGGGAGCATCCCTTGTGCTCACTGCCAGCTCTTGAATTTCTGGGAAGGCATTCCTACAAAAAGGGCCTCCAGTCAAGTTGGTGAATGGAAGAGCTGCCTCCAGAAAAATCAATTCTGTGTGGTAAGAACCCAGTGCCTCTGTTCTGGAGGCCTTCCTTCTTTGAAGCAGAAAAATCAAATGAAGCTTCAAAACTTCATCTCATCTCTAAATTGTCATAAATCTTATTTGTTTTATGAAAGGAAACAGGGTATGGGTAATCAATTGGCTGATGTGCACTGGAAGTCCTGCATCTTCTGAGCACAAGGAAAATCCCTTCCCATGTCTCCAGAAGGTATTTAATTTTTTGAATTGCTTGGGGTGGTCCCAGTTTTCATAAAGAGGGAATATCACATGCTGACACTTGTGGAATCATTTTTATTTACACATTTCTTGATTGGAAAATGAGCCAGCTTTATTTCAAGGGGATAGGCAACACCAGGAGGAAGAAGAAAGCAGGGATAAACCCCACACTGATTGCAAATACAATAAATGATACACAGGCACACACACAAAAAGGAAATTGAAGAATGGAATCTGACCCTGCTTGAAACGTAAACTGTATACAGATTTACTTCTAAAAATGAACAGATGTTTCTGAGATTAGGGGAAACTACTGTATAAAACCTCTGCTGGGTGCCTAATATTTTAGATTCCACAGCCCATGGTTCCTAAAGTCCAACTTTCAGAACTCTCTTTTCTCCAGTAAACTATGAAACAGTCCAAAAGACACATAACTTCTTGCATCTCTCCAGTTCCTGATTTTTATATTTAGTTCCCAGCACTATCAGAGATCATTTACTGGCATGAAACCCAGTAATCTGTCATCTTGTCCTGTAACATTGCATAACATTATCCTTGGCAGTCCTGGAAAGAAGACAAGCCTATCTGATAAATAACACACATGTTTCCTCCAGCAAGATATGCACAGTCAAATTCTTCAGGAGACATCAAACATGATTGCAGTGAGTGTATGTTGCTAGACTGATGATTTTTTTTTACTTTATTTTTAAAAATATATTTTCTGTGGGAAAAAAAAAAAACACCAAAACCAACTATAGAAGGAAACATGCAGGATTTTACCTTTCCAGCGACCTTTTGAACAGAAAAAGGTTGGAAACCAAGGTCTTAAACCCCTTACTGACTCACTAAAAAGAGATAAAAAGGGTTTATAATACATTTTAGCCATTTCACACGTGTCCAGTGCCTTTGAGAGGCACTTCAGTGTAAATGTTACATCTGCTGTTCAATTCTCAAGTACCCACTCAAGACCATGAAAGTGCTTGACGAATTTTGATTATTTTTTTTTTAAGTGATATTTCCAAATGAAGCATTATTATAGCACCTATCAACTACAGTGTCTGTGTGAAAAGGTCTCAATTAGTAAAATTCATGTTAGATTGATGTGTCAAGTGACTTAGGAGGTAGCTGATGGGAAGCCTGCACCTTTGTGTTTATGCAATGCCTGATGATACAGCAGCAAACAACACTCTATATTCCCGTTTCTAGCCATCAGAAAAGCCTCATGGATTCACACACACTTGCAGGCAATGCAAAAATATTATATTTTTGTGTAATTGGAGTTGTAAGAAACGTGCACTCAGCCTCGTGCTGTGATGTGAAACTCCTGCTTTCCAAAATACCAGAAGTAGCAAAATGTGCTGGTCCCATCTTTGGAAGAGATTTGAAAAATTCAGTCAGCCTTTCACAGTTTCCATATTTAACACCTTTCAGAACAGCATAGAACCCATACTTAGCCAGATGTATATATAAATGCATATATATAAGCATGTATATATTTATACACACACATCCACATAAAAGAGGAGTTTTACTGTTTTGGTGAACAGACATATTCCCAAAGTCTTGTGGATTTTTCTTAATTAAATGAAACAAGACAATTTGGGAGCTATCAAATGCAATTTAGTGCTTTTCACGCACCTCAGATGTGTGGCACTGACTCCAAAGAATATCAGCTATGCCTGGGAAATGTGTTTGTAATATTGATGCAACACTGCCCACTGTTGTAGTGGCTAATGAAGAGATAAAATCCTGCAAAAATGGAACTGTGAGTCTGTGATGTGTTTAGAGTAGGAAAAAGGGATACTTTTCTATTTTAAATATTTGCTTTTTACAGTAGCTGATTTCTGAAAAGTAACTGAGTGTTGCATCATTTACAAGTCTGTTGAATGCAACTGTTATTTTTATCTAAAGTCTCTTTGATGAGTTGATGTTGTTATTGACACACTTTCAGCGCAATAGAAGTATTTACTGATTTATATAGCTAAATAATTTCACTTCCTTATATACTTGTCTCTGAATAAGATCTTTAGTTAGAATTATTTCACTGAAGCTGAGACACCAGCTGAAAACTGGGTGGTCCTTAATAAGCAGAATTAATTGAGATACACATGTGAGCCAAAGACCACAAAAGTGTCTTCAAAACTCTTCAATTAGTTCAAGGAGGTTTGGATCAGACCAGGAATTCATGGATAAAACTTCATCTCAAATTATTTTAAAGACTTATTCACCCTCCTTTTTTTTCTCCTAGGACTATTTAAAATCAGTATGTAACTAAAAACAGAGCCAGAAAATGAACATTACAAACAGAAAAGTGTTTGGGGTATTTAGAAATCAAAACATTGGTTTTAAATATGTATGTTCAAGTACAAAGAGCACCTGGGCACCTCCATACTACAAGGCAGGTGTCTAATGGAAATTAGAGTGTTGCTAATTTACTCTGAGGCTTGTTGTCTATTTATATCCTTCAAAGTACCTTCATTGCAAAGATGGGAGGCACCTCGGTGTGATTACCTTCCCATGTGCATTCCAGGCAGTGCAAAATGATGCCACTGCTTGATTGTTCTTATTAGACTTTTACAAAGTATATCAACATGTATGGCGTGGTACATAAACCTAACAGGCAAAACAATTGGCATTAAAGCCTTTATTTGAATTCACAAATGAATCCAATGCAGGGGTGGTGCCAACGCTGCTGGTTGTTGTCTCACCACGTGGTTTCCATTCTCCTGCTGTACCTGGTGTTGTAGAAAATGGGTGGGTGATGTTTTCAAATACCCAAAAGGCTGGAACAGATCCCCCTGCCCCCAGCATGCTCCCTGCCCCCAGCAATTAACTTTGCAGGGTTCCTGAAGCAAAGTGGGAGATCCTGGGGATGTGGCGTGTGCTGATGGAAACAAGCTCCCATCACTGAGGAGCAGGATGTGCTTGCTATTTGAATTATTTAAGAGCTTTTGACGTGGCTGATAAAGCAGCACTTTGCAGTATTCAGTCTATTATTGTAATATCTCCAGTTGATTAGGCAGGATGGCAGGATTACCCACAAAGGTTGGGGTGAAACAACACAGAATCTGGCAATTTGTGTGCAGAGCTGGAGTTTCAAGTCATATGCAACTAAAGTGGGGAAAAGAAGTTTTCTTCTCTTAGTTTTTCTTCCAAAAATACTTGACTGCTTTACTTTTCACACAACTTAGAGAAGAGGTTTGTCTTGAGAGGTCCAAGGGTGACAAAATAAGTGATTCAGTCACCAAACTTAAGCAACACTGATATTTTTATGAGTTTTAGCAAGTATTTGTGCAGTGAGAAGGTTACTTGAGGAGAAGAATAGCAAAGCATTGCACGTGGCAAGGACTAAGGAGGAGTAAGAAGCAAAGCATGTTGGATTTTCACAGGAGGAAACCATCAGGCCTGAAGGTAGTAGACAATAAATGAGATTATTATTATGAGAGGCCTGGAGGAAACCATAAAAGCAGGAAGGGAAGAATCACAAAGAAAGAAGAGCCAAAGGGGTAAATCTAAGACAAGAATCAGAGGAAGGCTGAAAAAAGAAAATAAGAGAAAGTCAAACCCAAAGATTTTTCAAAGGAATTGGGAGTAACTCATTAGGTCTCACAAAGCTTATGCAGTTCCTGCTTATTTCTTCTTTCTCACTGCTTCACTTGTTCTGTGCTACTGGCCATCACTTCTAACAAAAAATGTGGATTATTGGCTCACTGTAAACATAATTAGCAGATTTAATTCTTCTGCCACAGCAGGGAAGAACAAGAAATCTCTGATCTTTTCTGACTGGTCATTTAGTGAAGCACAGGGATGAAATCTATCAGTCTTTTGGAAGGTGGGTGAGAGGCTGGACATGAGCTGGCATTGGGCTGCATCCAAAGCACTGTGGGCAGCAGGTCAAGGCAGACCCCACCCAAATAATTATGTCCAGCTTTGGGGGTCATCAGTGCAGGAAGGACACAGACCTGCTGCAGTCAGTCCACAGGAAGCCACCACAATCATCAGAGGGATGGAGCACATCCCCTGTGAGGAAAGGCTGAGAAAACTGGGATTTTTCAGCCTGGAAAAGAGAAATCTAATGGCCTTCCAGTACCTGAAGGAAGCCTACAAGAAAAATGGAGTAAGATTTTTGCAAGAGCAACAGGACGAAAGGGAAAGGGTTTACACTGAAGGAGAGCAGGTTTAGAAGGAAGAAATTAGGAAATTCAGGAAGAAATTATTTCCTGTGAGGGTGGTGAGGCTGTGGCACAGGTTGCCCAGAGAAGCTGTGGATGCCCCATCCCTGGAGGTGTCCAAGACCAGGTTGGACAGGGCTTGGAGCAACCTGGTCTAGAGAAAGCCGTCCCTGTACATGGCACGGGGTGGAAAGAGAGAACTTTTAAGAATTCTATGTCCTTTTAGGATCATGGCTTCCACATAATGATCTGCTGGGTCCCAGGAAAGTCTAGTGAACAGGAGGTGGGTAATTAAATGTGCTTTCTGACTAAACCAGATTCTTTTCTTTGTGATTGATAGTTTTCTGTCAAGCCAAACAGTGAAGAACCGTGGCAAAGGAACAAAATTCCTCAGCATTGCTGAGGGCAGCCATACAGAGCTGTTGGTACACTGGCCACAGCACAAGTGTGCACATTCACAGAATCACAGAATCACATGCTGAGTCAAAAGGGACCCAGAAGGATCATCAAGTTCAACTTCTGGTTCTGCCAGGAGACAGCTTTCTGTCAGACCAGTGCAAACTCTATAAATCCTGCAAACACATCTGGCTTCTTTACCCCATGCCAAATTCAGCACCTTTTCTGCACCTACAAGCCACTAAAGTCAACCTTCAAACAAATTCTCCTTTTAAAGCTGGGAACAGCCTCACATCATCCTTCATAACCAACACAGGCTGAGCAATCCAGCCAGGCAGTTATATGGCTTTTAGTCTCACCCCAAAATATCAGAGGTTTGCATTTCCATGGGGTGTGCCAGGTGCTTGGGGCTGGTCCCATGGGCCCCCAGGGCATGCTGGTGACATCTGCCCCTCTGCCACCAAGTGGCATCAGGACCTAAAATTGACACATCAAGACTTCCCTGATTACCAAAATCACATCAAACCCAGAAGGGTGCTGGGACATGCCCTGCCCATATTGGAGAGCTGGGGTCATGTTGGAGACCCCAAACCCAACCTGCACCAGCTGGAAGCCACCCGTGCCTCACCTGGCCAGGAGGAGGGGAGGACCAGGGGCTCTTCCTGCTCTTGTTTTCCCCTGCACACCAAAACGTGTCCACCCTATAATTCCTGAAGAGGGAAATTGTAAATGTCAGTGCCTTATCTTGGCTCAGCAAACACTTTACTGAACGCAGCCCCGTGTTTACGGAGCGCGCTAATCTCGGCGCCGGGGATTGAGGCACCTTCAATCTGGGAGTGGTGGCATTAGGAAAGGGACAATAAAGTACAGCAGGATAGCACAGAACTACATTAATTTATAACACTCACCCTGTTACAACCAGCAGCCCTAGCTGAACATGGTGTAAATCATTGCATGCTACTCCTTTGGTGTATGCTCAGGGTTGGGTTTTCTCCCAAGCAATTATTTATTTTTCCTTGTCCCCCACTGTTCTGAATGCAGTTATTGACAAGTAACAAGGTATGAATTGTTATTGCTTTTTCTTTTTTTTTGTCATAAATCCCTGTAGACATTTACTTAACATGAATTAAATCACAATCATGTGTCATTTATTTTGCATAAAATGAGACATAAGTAGTCTTAATCATATAGCTGTAGAAAGAACAACCACACCATTGTTTCCCGTATTTGAACAATAATTCTATATTTAAACTTAAATATTATAATTAGCAGCTTTGTTTGGCTTGCTTAGAAGTAAGATAGGTAAGATTGACACCTCACTTTTGACACCAGACATTAGATTTAATAAGCATAATTTTCATTTATTTGAGTCTAGACTGATTTTTTTATCAATGTATTTATTGTATAAAGCAAATGTACATAAAGAAAGTTGGCATATTTATGAAGAAAGCTGAAATTACTTTTATGTGTTGCTTTGTCGAACTGATAAAATACCTACTGGCATGAAAATACCTATAACAAGAGCTGAAATCACACCAAACTGTAATTGACATGTGATTTTAAAAAATGCTCAAAGTAATAATATACTATCTCATAAGTAAAGATTCTTCTGTTCACTCTTTATCCATTTCCAAGAATCTTTTTGTCATGTAAATTTGCATTGATTAGTTTTTAATTTGACTTTCTAAAAATGTGCTCTGAATACTTAATTCCAGCAAAACTACATCTTTTTCTCTTTTTTTTTTTGCTAATATTAATAACAACAATTGCAGCCCACAAATGGAGAGCCTTGATTGATATATTTTTTAATACACATAAACTTCAGCTGCTTCAAGGATCTTTCTTTTTGCTGTTACCTATTTAAGCAGGTGTCTTATGCAAGCAAACCTGGTGGTTGCTGAACCAAAAATCACAGTGTGACACTCAAATAAGTGAGAATTTTGTCAAAAGCACCCTCTGTGAGGATGAATTCAGTGTAAAGCTGATGAAAGAAAGCCCTTTCTGCCACGGAGATGCTGCTCTGGGAGAGGAAGGATCAGGGAGAAGTGGAGAAGGGCATTTCCTAGAGTCAGGGGAAGAAGCTGATGGGGCTTAGTTCCTCTTCCAGAAAAAGTGACCCTGAAATCCAGGGGGTTTCCAAAGCCTGGAACTGCCCCATCAGCCACAGAAAGAGGATTCCAGGACAAAAGGGAATTGTTCAGGTGCAAATAAAATTGCTGATGGCAGAGTGTGCTTCCAAAATTAATAATAAATCCAGGGAGAGGAACTCTGCTGTAGGACAAGAGAAACAATCAGCAAAAAATTACATAAAAAGCAGTAAGCTTTAAGTCCCAGCAAAAGGGAAAAAAAAAGATGTAAAATGAATTACAATGCAATCAAATTATAGAAATGTAGGTATCTCTGCAAAGTTTGAGGTTTTTTCCAACAACATCTTAGAAATACAGATTTTTTTTTTATTATTTCTGTTTAAGATGTTAAAAGATATTTCACAAAGTGTAGTAGTTTTTTATGTATTTTAAAATTTCAAGGTAGACAATTGATTTTCTCTTTCTGGACATCCAAAACCTCATGTATTTTTTATAAAATTATATTCATAGCTGTATATTTCATTGCTCATACATTACTTTTGAAGCAAGCTTTTCATTTCTTTTCTCCTTTAAAGAAAAAGCATATCAAATATTACAGTATAGGCATAAAAACAAATTATGTTTGAAATAATCTAAAGATTAAAATTTATTTTTCTTAGCTGATTATATTATTTGAACAATAATATTTTCAAAAAAAAAAATTATTCATCTGCCTGATGAAAGAACGTACCTGATACATATTTTTATTCAAATATTACTCCCATGGAATACTGGCAACATTTTATGTTTCAGCCTAAGCTACAAATTCCTTCAGAACAAATCAAATGTCTTTAAAGAATATTTCTGTTTGAAAAGGAATTAAGCTTTCCTGAAAGAATTTTAAAGGTTGTGATATTCGCAGTCTGATAAAGCAGCACCTTTAATGAAATTCTAATTAGCAATTTCATGCACTTTGCTATTAGTCATATCAGATTAGTGCACATTTTCACAGCCTTCCTTTAATTAAGTGCACTTATTCCAAGTTTCAAACACTTTCCTTATAAGATGAAAACTGTGCTGAAATGTTATTTAGTAAACAGCAGACGTGTGAAAGTAAAGGTGCGTCTGCATGGGCTGATGGACGTTTTTAAACTGCCCACAGATGCGCACAGTCCTGGCTGCTGCCAGCTGCCTCGGGGGCTTTGTTTCCTGGGTTTTGTTTGTGTGCCTTTAAAAAGTGCAAAGGGATGAAGCCCAGTTTTTTTCAAAGGGTTTTCCCAAGGTGTTCAGAAGTTGTTTTTTTTTAGCCTCGTGTGCGCGGCTCGGGGAATAGAAACAAAATTTGTGTCTGAAAAATTTCAGGGAGTCCAGACCGCAGCAGCCGTGTTTGCTTCCCCAGACATCAGCTCCTGTCCCAGCCCCTTGCAGAGGCTCTCAGAGTAAATCCAGCATGTTGGATTATTTTACCCACCCGAATCATCAGCAAAATTCCCACACACTTTAGTGGGAATAGGTTAGGCCTTATCTTTCGTAAAGGATATTGCATTGCAAAGGCAAGTACTTCTAAAATACTGTACATAGCACTCATCTCCCTGCAAGCTGATTAACTTGTGGTCAGCATTGTAAAAGGTGAGAGATTACCAACACTGCATTAATTCACAGAACACCTTGTTTTGCATGATAGGAGCAACACGGGGAGTGATTTAACATACATAATGATAAGCAAGTCTATTATGTGCCAGTAGATAAAGAATATAACGTGTTTCTTCCCCTTTCCCACAATGTGTAGCTGTAAAAACACCAACATGATCATTTTTCACGGTTTTTATATTTATATATATCTATGAAGGTTTTCTCATTGCAGAGCAGAGTGTTTTGTTTTGTTTTTTTAAATGCTCCTACCCAAGCACTGCTCCTTGGGTCTGTCATGTTCCAGGATTTCCATTTTATTGTATTAGGTAATTGCACATGTTTTTAAACACGTTCTCTTGCTGATGTCATTCATTTAGACTGTAACATTTCTGACATTTTTAGGTAGTCCCCCAGGCCTCATAGCCCTCTTAGCAGGGTCCTTTCAGTAAGGGGTGTTTGCTTTATGATTACTGACTGACATCTCAATAACTTGGAACATATTGAACAGTGCATGTGTAGTGAGCAGCTTTTTTAAATGCATGGTCCACTTTGTCAAGTCATGTGTGAGCCATAATTTAGGCTAATAATTACCAGACATGAATGCTATGAAACATTGATGTCTACACTTTTTTTTTTCCCCCCTCTAAGTACTGAATTTTAATACATCAGAAAAGGTTTTCCTAAGGCCAAGATAAGCCCCCCAAAAAGCTCATATGGAAGCACTTTAAAAGTGATAAATGATTTGGAATGTGCACTGTCTACTGATGCACGTCTCAGGAAAGAAAATTAGAGCTAACAGGTGTTAGATAGGGAATGGTGAAGCGTTTTAATAGAATTGTCAAAATGTTTGTCCCAGTTGCTGACATTAATGCATACTACAAGAAAAGTAATGCTGCACTGCCATTAAATGATTACTTGTTTAAATTTCAAGTCCATGGCAGGAAACCCAAACTTTGTCCACTGCTTCTCTGTACAGGCCATCCCTCCTGTGCTTTCCTCTATGATTTGCATCAAAGTGTAATGGTTATATGGCTCACGTCTGCATGCTTTAAATAATCCATGCCTGTCAAATTTCATTTTTTCCTCTCAGATCAGAACCATCATAACCCCTTCTCCGACAGCCTTGAAGTCACTACAAATATATTTGTACATTTTGGGGGAAATAATTTAAAAGCTCTGAGTTAAGGGATAATTAATCTTTGAATTATTTTCTTACTTCAAATGTATTTACAAAGTAATCTGCATGAACTTGTAATTATTATGTATTTGTGAGGTATTTTCCATGTAATCACAAGGTATTTACATGGTCATATGAATCCTGTAAATTATAATGATGCTGGGGGAAGGGGTACAAGGAGGGGAGCTCTGCTGCCTACACTAAAAAGCTTTTCCAGAAATCTTTGGAATTCTCCTCAGTGAGGTAGCCTGAAAAGGCAGGAAAAGCACGTCCTTTAGAGATTACTGTGATTTCTGCCAACAAAAGAGATTCAGTATCCACGTACAGTTCAGCTGGGTGAAGGGGGAGAGGGGAGTGCAGATAGAGACTTTGTTTTTTATCTCTTGTTTTAATGGTAAATCATGAATTCAAAAGTTGTTGTTATTTTTCAGAGGAGCCGCATCAGTTTACAGACTGCTAAAAGCTCAGCATCCATTCATGCTTCAAAGACAAAAGGGAGATTTCTCTGTCTAATCTTTGCAGAAGCCTAAATAGGATGTAGCCTGTAGTCAGATCATCTCTGGCTGTAATCTTGTCAGAGCTCAGCACACATGCACAGGCGTGTTCACACACACACACACACACGCAGCTTTACAGCCACAGCATTAATAAAGCCGTTTCTCCAGCATGGTGAAAGCAAAGGAGCAAGCTGGGTGTATTTTAAAATACTTGGGAGACAGTAAACAGATATTTGGACAAATGAAGTGATTCGGAGCGAGCGCTGCAGTGGGTCAGATTAGAAATGTGGGTGGAAGAGCCTTGGATATCCAGTCACAGGGAGATGTCCTGTGCTAGGAGAGCAGGGCTGTTTCATCCATAACTGGCATCTTATCTCTCTGTAGAGCCTGTGGTTAAAAGCCAGTGCTTTTTTGGAAGCTTTTCCTTACAGATGAGATATAAAAGCAACGCCTGCCTAACCACTTATATACATTAATAATCCCGCAGCGCTTTCCAGAAGAGGAAATATTAACCCAGGCACCACGACAATATTCTGCTTGCTTATAACCCTCATACAATTTAAATTCAATCTGGTGTAATGTTATTTTTGACTTCCTGACCCAAATCTGTGTGTGTTTGTGTGTGTGTGTGTAGCTCTGAGCTGTTAAGCAGATGATTGCTCCAGTCCAACAGTGGATCCATCTCTCCGGTGCCTTGGAAGAGATTTCCTAGCCTGTGTTTCAGTGAGCCTGTCCTGGAAAATGTGCTGTATGTAAAACCATTGGCTGAACACGACACAGCATCCACAGGGCCATTTTTACACACACACATCCCGAGTTTCCCTGGGCTGCCTCATTGCCAGAGCCTGCAGATGGAGAAAGGCTCTCAAATCCCTCTGTTGGTAAAAAGGCGAAAGTGCTCCAGCAATATTTTCCTCTCCTTTTCTGTCTGCCCACAGCTCCCTTAGCCAGTGTCCAGCGTGTGTGCAATAGCAAAGTGCATTGCTGTGAGTGTCAGAGCCAGGAAATGCCCTCTCATTTCACAAACAAACGGGACCTGAAAGGACAGGCACTGTCAGGGCTCCCATCCTGTCCAGATTGTCCCCCCTCGATGGGGACTGTCACCTGCTGCAGCTGCACCATTGCAGAGGGGCATCCCTCACACCCTGCCTCTGCAGATTACCAGAGCCAAAGTAAGTGCTGAAAATTATAGATAAAAACAAAAAACCAGCACATTGGCAGCTGCAAAACCCCTAACCCTGTGCACACAAATTTCTGATCCTGACTGTCCTAACAAGCAGCCAAAAGAGGTTTTTAATGATATTTTAAAATACAATGCTGAACTTGTGTTTTATTTCAGTACCATTACTGCAGGTGGCTGCTGTTTTTTAGAAACTTTTCTGTGTGGTATTTGAAGACAGTAGTTTTTTTCATGTTATTTTTCCTTCTTCTTCATACCAAAAGTGTAACTCTTGATACAAAAGCTGCAGAAATGGGTCTAAGCTGGGTCAGATTTCAGGTGCCTCAAGCCCACTGATGTGACGTTCCACTGGTGATCCATAGTGAGAGAAATTTGGTGTATGTATTATCTCCTGTCTATTTTCTGTTCATGTCCATTGCTAAAATTAATTCAAGTAGGTAGCATTTTCAATATCCTACTCATTTCTGTTGTCACAACCCTCTCACCTATCCAAGGCTTACTCCTGTCTAAATAAAAAATTCTGAATGGTCAAATATCAAAGATGAGGCTGTTAAGGCACCTTTTCTAAGAAACATCAGTTCAGGCTGGAATGAGTCAGAGAAGGATTGCTAAGATGATTCTTGGAGCATGTCTTATGAAAGAAGATGAAAGTTTTCTTACTTGCTGTGCTTTGGAAAAAAATGTGCCTGAAGTGTACTGCAGGATGAGCTGGACTGCAATGCTTAAAGATGAAGAAATTAGTTTAAAACCAGTCATGAATAAATAAGTGGAGGCTTAGAACTGGACGTACCTTGCTCCAAAAGGATCAAGGATCTGCAGCAATCTCCAAATTACTGGTTGCAAGGAAAGGCAATTCCTTTCCACAGTGAGATTTAATGCACTGGGAAGCAATGAGGCAATTGATCCTCAGTACATGGGATATCTTTTCCTGTACTGAGGGTTTACAAAGGTTGTATATAAGTAAACAACACAGCAATCTGTTCCATGAGTACCCCAATGTCCTGTGTGATCAGGACTAGAGCAAACACCTCAGTTTGCAGCTCTCCCCTGAGCTGGTGTGGAGCACACACTGATTTATTTCCCCACTCTTGCTGAAATACAGGATCAGCCTCCCAAACCTTTCAGCTTGGATGACAGTGAGACACTGTCATGCCTCTGAAAGAGCCATCTCACTGGATCTGGGGGGATAATTGTGCTGGAGAACCCCAAGATTATGCTGCTTAAGAAGCAGATGGAGCCTTGCTTTCTTTTCTGTTCCAGAAACAATTCAAAACATTTGAAATTTTCCACAAACATAGGGAGGAATTAGTACACAGGGAATAGAAGATTCAAACATTGATCTGTCCATTACTCTTGTTAGAGTTTTGACCTTATTCTTTACATTTCAATGCATAGTACACATCTGTTGAGTAAAATGTCTTTAGGGGATCAAAATGCTTCTGAGCCCAAAAGATTTTCTAGAAACGCTCCACTCTGATACTTCAGCATGGGTGTGGAAATCACCTCTGTGAAGCTTTTACATTGGAAGGAAATAGTCTATGGTGGAAAAGAAAAATGTTGCTTTAGACCTTCTCCCCTCATACCCTGCTCTAACAGGAGGGTGTTTCTACACAGGCTTGTCCTTTCCCCTGGGTGCTGGTATGGGTGACAATGGCTGGACCTTGATCAAGCCCTGCACCTCCCTCTATCAAAGCACAGTTATATGATTCCTTCTCAAGTTGTACTCGGGGCCACGTCAAATATCCCTACTAAAGCAAAAAATAAAACAAACAAACAAGGGCATGGAATGATCACTTGCCCAAAGTCCAAATGCATTGCCCATTCGCTGAGCGTCACCATCCAAGTGAAACCTCCAGATCTTCCCACAGCTGACCCTACGGCTCTGACCTTCAGGCTAAAGTTTACAAGGAGAATCATCAGCAGGACTAAAAGCAGGAGGAACAGCATCAGGATAAGCTCGGCTGCCTCCAGTGAGAGTGGGGAACACTCAGAGCACCCCTGTTGAGTTATCGACCCACCAGTACTACCCCAATGGCCTGCCACAGGCAGCTTGCCCCTCCACTGGCAGGCAGCACTGGTGTGAGCTCCAGTCTCACAGGTGCTTTTGCCACTGAAAACAGCCCTGGTAGTGAAGTTCTAGTTGAGTAGAGCCCATCTAACACCCCTATAGCTGTTGATGGGGTCAACTGGGAACATTTCTGAAGGTCTGTCTCTCCCTGTGAACTGATGAGATGTGGGGGGCTTATTCACAGAAGACTAAACTCTGTTGGATGAGTGAAAGAAAAGGTGATTAAGTGTGGTGAGACATCCTTCAGCAGACAGGCAGCTCATCAGGGGAAGCTCAGTGACCTCAGAGGCCATGAGAATATATCAGAAGTGTCTCCACTTGCGGAGGAGAAGACACAGACCTGGGCCGACCTCCCGCTGATGCAGGAGGAGCTCTGGCAGTTTGTGTTGGCTCAGGAGCATTCCCCTCATCCCCCCTGAGCAGCAGCAGTGCTTCTCCCTCCGTGGAGCTGAATAATCTCTCTCACAGCAGCTCCCAGCCAGTGCTGGAGCCTTCCCTGAGCCCAGGATCGCTCCTGCGCCGGCAGCGCAACCTCCCCGGGCTCAGCCCAGGAACGTGCACATCAGCCTCACTCGAAAGAAGCATTTCACCCAGACAATATTTCCTGCTTGGAGCAGTCGTTCTCCCCACAGCACCACCACTTACCCAGCCTGGGAATGCTTTTCATTAAACCCAAAACACATATTCTGTATCCGCGCGAGCCCACGCTCTTTGTGCCATTCGTCATTATGCATACCTAATATATTCTGCAAACCCCCAATTCTCCTGCTTTCTGCCTTTCCAGGCATTTCTGAAATCAAATGAAAATATTCCACCCCTCTTTACTTTTAAACATGTTTTTTTTCCAAAGCAAATGCATTCTGTGTTTCAAGTAAGATACCACCATGTATTTATGGGAGTTTAATAAGTTCTTCCATTAATAACATAGACAAACTAATTTACCAGAACGTGTCTGTTTTAAACTTTGGGAACAAAGAGTGGGAGTATGAAAATCAATCTTTCCTTTGTACTTGAGCCACTGACCCATTAAAGCTTTGAAGATCATTTCTTTAAGAAATTGTGAGGAGTTATTTAACTACAAACAGCAGCTACCTTCCCATTCCAGCTGCGTAATCAACCGTAATAAATTAGAGGAGGAAAAATAAAGGTTCACTCCATTTTTTTATTTTTTTTATAACGAAAAATTCTTAATAGTACTTTGACAAATCGGCCAAAGCAGAAAGAAGGCCTCATTCTTCCTGAGATTGCTGTTTAGCACAAATTAAAACATTGCTTAAAAGCTATTTTTTTTTTTCTTTACTGATGGCTCAAAAATGTTCTTAGTTACCCAGGCTTAATTATTTAACCCAAATTAATTGTAAAAGTTACCCAACAATAGAAAAAGTTAGCCAACCTGTTAACTACGACATTGGTAATGGCTGCATATATAAAAATATACAACAACTCCTTTTTTTGCTTGAAAAATGAACTCCTGATGAAATTATTTATTGTTAGTTGTCATTATTGACTATTTCAGAGTTTAATATGCCCAGTTATGTAAGAGTGGGAATTTACAATAATCTTCATCTTAAACTGCTTAAGCAATCTACATGCTAAACAATCACAATGATGTTCTAGTTGTAAGAAACTCCAGTGGAAAAAAAACCTGTATGGAACATCACTAAAACCTGTTTGGAGAAGGCAGAAAAATACCAGCCTTTAAAAAAAAAAAAATCTAACATATGGATAATGAAAATTTTTTAAAAAATACCTCTTTTGATTCAGTTTTGATGGGTTGTGCTTATGATAAATACACAACTGTTTTCAAAGTCTTCACATGTTCTGAAACAGCATTTGTTTCTTGCTGGAAGAGTATGGTGCTCAGTGACAGGGGATAGGAGGTGGACCCTGAAGCACTTCCCAATTCAAAGGCTGGAAAAACCACATCAAAGGGGTAAAAATTCAGATTTTTTTATTATTATTATTTTCTGCTTTTCTAAAGTATTTTTTGCTAAATCTACCAGGGCTTTTATCCTTTCCAAACAAGGACATCAGAAGTTCCTTCCCCTGCCCATATAAGATGTTCAGAAAAAGAGAGCTTAATAAACACTTTGCCATTTTGTAATATAGATTATACTGAAATTCACATTTCCAGAGAGGTTTTGGCACAAAATGTGATGCAGTTTATACCAGGGAGTTCAGCCACTGTGCCAGACAGTCACTGCCCACACAGTGCAGGGACTGGTAACTCACTGCTTATTCATCTGCACAAGACTGGGGACAGCTCTAGACAAACCTGCAGTCATCTGCTGCTTTTTGCTGCCCTCAAAAATCCCAAACATTTAGATTTAGTTAACATATTGGGTAATATTTTGCACTTATATACTTCAGTCAACTTTATTCCAATTAGATTTGCTACTGGTTTTATATATACAAATATAGATATTTCAAGACATTTGTATTTGCTCATCAAACAGATCTGTTTATTAGTCTGAGAGATACTCAGTCCAGCTACATCAATTTGCAAGTCTTTAGCAGGTTATTATTTGTAGAAGCATCCAAAAAGTTGTATTCTGAGTGGGTGCTAACACTTCATGTGGATCAAGGTCCAAGTTCCAAGGTCCAGTTCCTCAGGGATATTTAGAGAAGTATATTTTATTGATTGAAGGATTAAGTTGCTTTGAGGATCTGACCTGAAATCCTCAGCTTCACAGACTTCAGAGAAATGATGCCATTTATTGCTGCCATGGGTCAAGTTCTTGCCTCCAGGGCCAGCTTTGACCAGCTCAGTGTTCCCTGTCTAGGTAGCTCTAAAACTGCCCAAATTATGCAAACCCTTTCATTAAGGCCAGCCACACCTGGAATTCTCATGAGAACAGCTTTTCCCAGAGCATTTCACTGATTTATCTTATTGGGGCTAGTTGAACATATCTGCTGGAATCTTTTTAATTATTAATTTTTTTACTGCTTTTGGCTAAACGAGCCTCTTGAACTTGGTTAAAAGAGTCTGGGCACATAATATTCAGACAACAGGTTGCCTGGGAACTCTTCACATTCTCCTGTTTGCTGCTCAGTATTCAAGATACACTCACCAGTCACCCTGGAGCACATGTCCATCCTACATATAGTGAGCACCATCTCCAGCTTTTGGTCAAAAACAACTCCATGTTTTTGACCAAAACCCAGATGAACAGTCAAAAACATGTTTAGACACACACTTGAGTCCTTCTCACAGCAAACAACATGCCTGTGGGCCAACATTCTTTAAACAGATAGTAGCAAAGACAAGGACAAACCCATTTTCAATACTCTAATAAGTTAATAATTACTTGTAATGAAGGAAAACTGGGGATTCCCAATGTTTCCAGAAAGTCTTGATTACCCAGCCCTCAGACACAGCCCATTCTGGTTCATTCTGTCTCAAAAATGTGGGCAAATCTATATATTTTTTAATCTCTTTTGTTCCAGTTTCTCAAAAACTAGGAAGGTTTCTCCCCAAGGGAGAGATTTCAGTGTAGTCAAATGCTGAAAATGGGGAAAGATTCATTCAACAAAATTCAGAATTTCAAAATTACACCTGGAATATTTCTCCCCACCATTAATCCTGGAGATGAGGAAGTGCCAGAAAAGGCATAAAATATGATGGAGAGAAGTTTTAAAAGCACCTAAACCACTGAAGAGCTCATGGCCCCTGGACACACAAACCTGAATCCCTAAGATGCTTCAGAATAAAAGAAACAGTAGAAATATCTCTCTACTCCCCATCTCCATTCCTGGCAAATAAATCGTATGCTGAAAGAAATTACCTTTAGGGTTCCTTTCTTTTCAAACCAGTGTAATTTCTCTCAGAGCATCCATCTGATTTAGCTGTAGTGCAGTTCATAACATCATTAGAACAACACATTTTTGTGTCAATTAACAATGTACTACGAGGTCTGCCCTTGCAACTATGTCAACATATTCTTCACCACTGGAGATCATAAAATACAGACAGCAATAGTGTTAAAAAACAGGCTTTTAGATCCATTTTACTTTGTTGCAACACTGCTTTGCAGATACTAAATTAGAGCCCATTTAAACCATTCAAGCATATAATCAAATTTCAGTAATGAGTTATTAATTAAGCAGGGGCATCCAATTCTGTGCTAACTGCCTCATAAACAATCGACAGGAGATTTGTGAATTTTGACTTCCTGACACTATTAAACAAATCAATATTAGGTTTCAGACACAGCAATTCAGACAGTTTTCCCTGTTATTTGGCAATCGTCTGCCTGGAATACTAATGAAAGAATTAAGAGCTGTAGATTTTGCATGTGTTCCATCAAAAAGATCCTTATCTGTGGGGAATTGGGGCCTGATTTGCATGGCAGAAGACTTTGCTTTTGTAGGTACAATTTTTCTCAATATGTCACTCATTAGTATTTATAAACTACAGAGCACTGAAGCCTTCAGCCCCTATTCATAATGAACAGTCATATCCCTGCTGGAGACACAACTGAACAAAGCTGTTTATTTATATATTTAGTGGTCCTTTCCCTTTTGTAGCCAACCCAACCTGCAGAAAACTTGGATCTAAGGAGAGCTCTGTGCAACTTGCATTTCATTTATTTTTTTGAAAGGGGTGTGTGCATGTATAAATTTATATATATATATATATATATATATCCATGAATCCATGTACACAATTATTTGAATAACAATTAGCTGTGTAAGCAACACCTTTGTCTACACGCAGCAATTCTCTGCCTAAAAATCACCTTCAAAATTTTTTGATATCTTTCACAGATTTATTTTTAATTTCCCTCTCCCTGCTGTTGAAATGAATTCAGGCCCCAGTTCAGGCAAGCTTTGGAGCTAAGCAGGGTTTTGCTGAATGGGGGATTAGTGCTGTGCAAAGTGCTGGGTTAACAGGGCTGCAGGATGGAGTCCAGAGAGCAGCACAATGGTGCTGCCTCCTCCTCCGGCCGCCCTTTGCCGCTCTCACCGAGTTGAACTTCACCTAGGGATAAGTGAGTGTTTAGTTTTCATAATCACATGGTCTTTGGCCCCTTAATGAAGAAGACAGCAGGGGCTAGCAGCACCTGTTGAGGTAATGGCTTTGTAAGGAGGATTATGTGGCTGCTGAGGAGGCACGTGGCCAGTTCTCAGGGTGCTCTGGATATGTCTATCCCAGGGTTTTGGATGGTTGTGCTGGAAAATTCTGGCTGCTCTCTCCAGAATCAGCTGAAGCAAAAGTATGACCAAAGCCCTGACCTAAAATTTCTCCTCCACCTGTGTCTGTGATTGAGTATTCTGCATAAATTCTGGCTTAGAGAGTCTACAGGAGGCTCTTTTCTCACATCAGTTTACGGTTTCACCTGCTGTGTTTACATTTTCTGTTAGTTTCAGTATCTCCATCTCAGTCCCAGATGCAAGAAAAATGCAGAAAGGTATATCAGACTTAAAATGAAGTTAATATTTGTTATACACACCTCAGTTTCTAACACTAAAGCCGGCTCCTGCCAGCAGAAACACTGAATCTTGTTTGGTTAACAAAACTTGTGCTGTGTTTACATGAACAAGTATCCAACAATTTAAAGGATAAAAGCCTCCCTAGCACAGAAATCAGTGTGAAAATAGGTCAGAGACCAAGCCTTTGGAAAACAACATTGGCGGGTAATGATAAAAGTACTGTGAGTGATCAGTTCCAAAGTGGGTCAGGACTCTGTCTGCAGGAACAACACTCCTGCTTTATTTCTCCTGTAGAGTACTAATGTGCAAGCTACACCCCAGGACCCCCTTCTTCTGCAGGCAGAGGAGAAAAGGTTTCCTCCCCCCCAAACAGCTCCTAGTCAAAACAACAAATAAATTATAATGCATGCACAGAGTTAGAAAAAGCTGTCAGAGGACAGCACAAGGAAATTAATCTGCCTACTAAATGGCAGGGGGAATGTAGGACTGAATGCATCTGAGTTTTGTTTTATTTTGCTTTTCTCCCAGCCTCTCTCTTCCATTATTTCCTACTCTCTACGATCTTAAGACATCTAACTCATTAAAAATCTTCTTTTTAATTATCTGCCAGGAAGAAAAATTAGCATAATTAAGGACATTGAAATTTAGATTAACAACCAACCTAATACATGGCACTGCTTCCTAGAAGAGACCATTTCTTTTAAATCATCATAGACTACCCAAAGATTTCCTTTTGGTTTCTGTCTAGATTTCTGCTCAATATGGCTCTGAGAACATATTTGAGTGCAAATCATTTGATCTGTTCAGCAGTGTGTTCTTGTTGGGTTTTTTTCATGAACTCACAGAATCACCGAATGGTTTGGACTGGAAAGGACCTGAAAGAGCAGCTAATTCCAGACCCCTGTCTTGGGCAGGGACACATTCCACTAGACCAGATTGCCCAAAACCCCACCCAGCCTGGCCCAGAACACTTCCAGGGACAGGGCAGCTTCCTGATGCTCTCCCATAAATTTCAACAGGAGCACCATCCTGCCAAGGGCCTGCAAGAACAGGGTCCCAGTGACCTGAGGTGAATTTATTCACCCACTGAACCCAAGTGCCACCAGTAGGAGACTGAATTTCAAAGCCTTCCTCTATCATCAGTGCTGGAATGACTGGGTTTAAGTACCTAAAAACACAATTGAACCTACAAAAGTAAATAAAAGTGTCATAAATAAGATAGGAAAACATGTTTCCTTAGCTGACTTATAAAAACAAAGATGTGTGTTGCTCATTTGGCTAACACACACACACACACATACACACACACACACAAAGTGATTTCTTGAACTGTCTGTGTTCCCTTCTTGCCTTGTTTTCAACAAGCCCTTGGAAATTCTCAAGTCACTGTTCAGTTCAAGCTCACCTTCCAGCAGAAGAGAAGTGAGGTGGGGAGTGTGTTCTGCTGGCTGAGGGATCCAGAGGATGCAGCCAGTGCTGACCACTCTCAACACCAGTGCTTGGTGAAGGGATGTTCTGGTGGGGCTCGTCTCCTGTAGAAAATACCAGAAAAACTAATGAGAAAAGTGCCACCAGGGACTGCTGGAGGTTCTTGTGCTGCAATTGCACCTGCTAAAATAGATGTGTTCTTTCTGTTTTGACATGTTTCTGACAGTGTCAGTGTGGTAAACGTGCTGGAAACCAAATGAGTCCCTACATCCTGAGCCACACAGACCTTCTCTGTGTCTCTGATCTGCACCTATTCAACAAAGTCTGGCATTTCCAGGTGTCCAGAAAACCTTGATGGATACAATTCCCTAAACAGCAGAGCCAAAACACCCTTGGCATTGCTGGAGTAAATCCTCACTCCACTGTCAGCCACACGCCAGGGAAGGCTGCAGCAGGGGTATGTTCCCCATGGATGCTCCATGAACCAACTGAGCTCAACCCACAGCCACAAATCTTAGAGGAAACCAGGTTTCAGCAGCTCTGCCTCTCACAGAGCTGTGTTTCTGTTAAGGTGAGAATATTCCCCTCAGTGTGGAAAAAATATG
The DNA here is from genome assembly GCF_001522545.3 of Parus major. Classification (NCBI taxonomy): domain Eukaryota; kingdom Metazoa; phylum Chordata; class Aves; order Passeriformes; family Paridae; genus Parus; species Parus major. The sequence continues at coordinate 28,085,533 of NC_031775.1, read as the reverse complement.
AAGCCTGAATAAATTAAAAACGGGAGCTACGTTACACGTTACTGTCATTTAATTAACATCTCATAATGTGTTGCTTAAGGAATCAAGGCTCTATCAGGATAAAGCCTATAAGCATTTCCCCTGTTTAATCAAAAATGTAGATCACATCACATTTTATTTCTTAAAAAAATTACACACTTATTGAAAAAGCTATGATTAAATTTTATATTAAGTGCCATTTCTCTGAATTAATTCTCCTCCTAAAAATTCAGTGTCAAAGAGGAACATGGAAATTAGTGTATGAAATTTGGAAATCTGCAAGGATAGATAGATGGGTTCATTTGACTTTATTAAATTTTGTTCATTGTACACTGATAATGACAATATTTATCCCTATAACACTCTATGTGAATATATTCTGACATTGTAGTTTGGACTAGCCACCACTTCTTACACAAACTGGCAATTCCTACTGAAAGAAACTCCTTTTTTTTTAGGTTTCCTATCTTCTTTTCTTTCTTTTTTTAGCTATGGTGGATTTGTATTATTTGGACTGGAATTGTGCTATCTGCCTGCTTCTAGTTAATAACCTATTTATTTTAGTCATCACCATTCAGATCAGAGGCAGGACAGGGATGCTCTCATATGTTTTGGAGCACAGCATGAAATTTAGATAAAGTGAGGGGAAGGAATCTTTTACTGTCCTTGAGAGGTGACCAGACCACAGATCTCCCATGAATGCTCCACTATTGGGTGTTTGGTCCTGGCACATTGAAACTCAAGATGTAATATTCACAGCCACAAAATAAAGCAGAAAGAAGTGCAATGTGCATACTCAGGGATAGAGATTTTGGAAAAGCTGTTTGGAGATTAAAGCACAGCCATTAAAACAAATGTGACTGAGGAAGAAACATGGACCCAAACATGGGATCAAGCCCAGTCCTCAAAACTGCAAAGCATGCTTGACTCAGAGCTGGGATCAAGAGGAGCTTAAGGCACCAAATATATTGTGCAATTCTGGTGCCTTCTGAAAATTCAGACCTTTTGGACTAGTAACTCAAAGAAATGGACTTTGGCAATTCAGTTTGTATTTCCTGTAGCACTGCATTCTGAAAATAATTTCATCAATGTTTCTGGACAGAGCAAAGCAAACATGAATGTCACGGGCTCACCTCCAAGGGCATTCATCAGTCACTTCTCAGAAGATCATTTCAATAGGTGCAGTAAATTAGGTATGGGACCCATGTTCAATAACCAAAATGCAGCAGTAAATTGGTGCCCTGAATAAGCCCAGAGGCTGATGAAACAAGAATATTGTGTGATTATATAGTTGCAGGCTGTACCACCATGGGGATGCACGAGGGTCTGACTGCACTTCTGAGCACTTGACTACAGCCCTACTTTCACCCTTTCACACATAAGAATTAGTGTGTAATCTCAGAAGAGAGATGTGATGATCCATGCCCTTCCTGCTTGAGTTTGAAGGGTCTGGACAAAGCTCTGGGATGTTGTGGTTCAGGTTTTCTGCTGCTGTCTTTTCCTTTTGTGGCATCAATGGCAAAAGTGAGTGCCACAGAGCTTCACCTGGGTAAGAAATGTTAGCAGCTTTTATCACCCTCTTCATGGAAAGGAAAGGATAAGTTGGCCTGAAAAAACACATTTTCTAAGGGCTTAATTAGGTTATATAAATCTGAATTTGTATGAAGTTGTGGCTGACCTTATTAAGCCATAAAGTGTGATAAAACTGCGTTAAACTTTTGCCCTCCACCTGGCCAGACAGTAAGAACATGAATGATCTCACAATAACTCTACATCTATACAGCTGATTACAGAAGTTTAATATGTAATAGAATTAATAATAAGAATAAAGAAGAAGGCTGCAGTCTGAAAACACAATGCTTTGGCTGTTTTATTTTATTAAGGTAAATTAGCCAGCTGACAGGGCTTGCTTTTCAGTGTCATGTAAGCTTTTCTCAAAACCCAATCCAGACAGAAACAAGAGGCTGGAAACTTATATTACAGGGAAACAGAAGTTCTTCTGGATGGAAAATAATCAATCTTCCCAGTGTTAACACCTCCTTTCAAGGCTCACTGGCATTCTCTCTGAGCTGTACAGTGCATCTGTTTGCACAAGAGAAGCTGTGACTGTAGGTAGGTGTTGTGCCTGGAGCTACAGAAGCAGGCACCTTGTTTCTGAGCTCTCTCAGAAACAGGCTGTGAGTGGTCTGGTGGCTCCACTGGTCCTCCCTGGGCTCTGGTGTTGGAGAATCTCTTCCAATGAGCTGCCTGACACTTCTGCTCATAGCTCTCGGCAGGTCCCTCAGGTCTATCCACACCTCCAGCCACTGCCTGGGATGTAGGAATATTGATGTTTGCCCAGATGGGACTAATCCTGCACAGATGTGTTCATGCACATCTGAAATGGACTCAGTCATTCTGACTTGGAAAAAAAAGATATCAAACAGGCATTTCCCTGGCAGGTATTCCTGCCTTAACTGACACATGCAATGGAATTGACATGATTGTCATTCTGTGAGTACAAGGAAGGAAAATCACCTTTCTGTATTTCAGCATGGCTGTTTTACTCCAGAGGGAGCTCCTTGGTTGTTGCCACCTCAGTGTCCTCGGTAGGACACCTTGGAGTGCACCAAGTGACCATGGAGGGCACTGCTGGCCAATGCTCCTGTGGTTGCAGGCAACACCTGCCTGTGGAGCTCTCTGTGCAGCCCTGGTGGCATCCTCTGAGCAGCACCAGGGAGTCTCTTGACTTCTTCAACAGAGCTCTGAAAATGCAGCACAATTACTGTTGGGCTGAGGTTAAACACAAAAAATTCTGAGCTCACAGGCCAGAGGTCAGGGGAAATTTAAATAAGATATACAACATGGAATTATTGTAAAGGTGCCAAAGTTCATGGTGAGTAAATAGCTGGTTAAATAGATTCAGTCAAATCAGGAAAAACTCTGGAAAATGTCCCATGAATTGCCTTAGCCTGCACATTTTTCTATGCTGTTACATGTTTCATACTTGGTTTTAAGCATCTGTGGACTGAGATTTAAGAAGAAAAGAGAGAAAGAGAATCCCATGTTCTGTGGATCAGAGGGAAAAAAGTTTATAAAAGATAATAATGGTTATGTACAATGCATCATATGCATTGGAATCTTTGCAAAGATCTCATTTCATAATCACTGGTCACATATCAAAGCTCAACAGGCACTGGTTTTCCTTCTGTGTTAAGGAAAAGTTTCCAAGTCTCTCTTCAATAATTAGTTGTTTTTGTATTCATGGAACGGGATTGTACACAAGGTCCCAGGAAATGTAGTTTTTGTTTAGAAGCTACTGCCTATATCAGGTGGAGGAAATTAATCAATTTGGTGATCACATCTGACAGAGAGATAAAAGTCACTTAATACCTTTGCAGTTTATTATCCTTTTGATATCATATCTCATTTTCAGCATGACTGGAAAATTCAATTGATTTTAAGACAACTCTGCTTTAATTTACAGCAGAGGAAGCTCAGATCATCAGATATCAACATTTTCAGCTGGAATTTTATAGCTGAGAGTTGCCTTTCTAGACTTTGGCAGACCCAGCATGTAAGCACACAGAGTGTGCAGATCTTTGACTGCTTAGCCATTAATTTCTTTCTAAACCATGTGCTTGGCTGCCTGTACAGAGAGGGACAGTGTTTGGGTGGAGCAGGAGATAAAAACTTCATATTTATGCTTCCATCTGCATATATCCACCCACATCTCAGCAGAAGTAATGTGGAGGTGGAAGAGTAGCAGCATTTGGTAAGATGCTTCATTTCAGTACTGTACCGTTTCCCTATAAAAAAGCCATTATTCCTTTTCAGTACGTAAAACCCAATTTATTAGCAACCTGGGGGTACCTGTGGGTACTCAGAGCTATTTCAGGCAGCTCAGGACCATTATGGTTTCCATTTAAATATCCAGAACCAATGGGATGACAGCTACAAGGCAAGTCAAGCTACCACACCCCAAAGAAGATCTGGGCATACAGGTTGACCCCAAAAGCAGCTTTGACAAACCTTCTCCTGGGTGAATCAGGGATCTCTTTGTTCAAGGCCTGGTTGGATGAGGCTTTGAGCAACCTGGTCTAGTGGAAGTTTCCCTGGTAATAAAATGTCTTTGAAAACCAAACTAGAAATTCTAGAAGCAGCCAGATATATCAAGAAGATAGTCTTAAAATTTAAGCTGTTCCATATCTTCCAATAGCCAATTCTTTAATGTAAGCCTCAGACTTCATTTACAGAGTTATGTTTCTTATAACATTATTTACACAGCAATATGAATGTGGGCAAGTTTTTGCAGATGGCTAAAGATAAACTCCTTAGGGAGGAGGTGGTGTAAATGTAAGCAACAATCAATATCAATTCAACCTTTCTATAGCTAATGACAGTTTTTAAATTTATACCTCATTTGCAAGAAGGAGGATGGTGAACCACTCTAGCTATTGAATTTTGTTGATAGCATTCTCCTTGGCTGATAAACATACGTCTCACACTGGAGGAGTGTGCACTTGCCTTAAAATGCCTGGAATATTCTGGTTTACCCAGCTCTGACACAGCATTCCACTCGCTAGGAATGTTATGCTTTGCATGAGAAAGGCACATCTTTTGTGGGGCTACAGATACTGCCTTGTTTTAACAACATCTGCAGAAACAAATCCTGATAACGATCACGCCTTATTGTGCATGAATAACTGCACTTTTCACGCTTTCATGGGAGTCTGGGAACAGAGGAGGATGATCATCAGCAGAGCGAGAGAGACATCCACCCATGTGTTCTGCAGGAATTGCGAGCAGCAGTCACATGGTTTATGTATCCACACAGGACCCAGGTAAAACAGGAACTAAGACCAAAATTGTGATTAAAAAGATGACTCTTCCAGTGTCTGCCTGATGCTGGCAGTGCCTGGAAGTACCTGAACTCAGCCCCCACACATGCTTTGTGTAACTCTGTGCACCCCCAGAACAGTCCTGCAGCCCCTACAGCCCATTCTGAACTGCAAAACAGCTTTGTTGTCCCTGGTGTTTACAGTGGCTGTGTCTGCTGCCTCCTCACAGCAGATTTTTATACAACAGCCTGGTGGTGAGAGAGGGAGTGACTCCTGGGTCCTGCTCCCAGGATCTTGTATAGGTCATATTTGATAAGTCCTTACTATAAGCCATGGGGGCTGAGGGCAGTATCAAGGTGATTACTCCTGTGAGATGTGTTATCAGCACTGGTCCAGCCAATCATCCTCTCTGTGCCTCATCCTGATGTGCACAAATGTGCAAAAAGTTGTGCAAAAATCACTCTAGCACATCTTTCTACATGGTGCTGCTCTGGCAGCTTCACCTCAGCCTACAGATGGATGTGGAGAGCACTTTTGGGGCTGGGGGGACGTCAGTTCCCACACCTGAGGAGACTGAGCTGCACTAAGCATTGCCTAACCTCTGCTTGCACTGCTCCGAAAGAATAAAGGTCCTTGCAGTGCTGATAAAGTCCACTTGACAAGTGAGACCTCTCAGGCTATGTTAATACAGCTGATGTTGTGCCTCAAGGTCTGGAGAAGGAGATTTCCGAGGGCAGAGGGGGCTTAGCCTCCCAGTAACACTGAACTTTTCATACACAGGGCTCCTAACATGCCTTGCAATAGCATCCTCTTTGGTATTGTTTATTTGACTCGTGCCCCTTTTGGGAAGAAGGAAAACAATTCTGATCATTTAGAAAAACATAATTCTAGATGGATTTCAAGGCTTTGCTAAGCATCAAACTTTAACAGAAAAATCATATTACTCTACAGTATTTCTCAAAATGGTATCAATTCCAGACTCCTCGCCACGGTACGATACACTGGATGGAAAACTGTTCACAAATGTTAAAATAATCTGACAGGAGTGAAGTAAGGATGGAAAAGAGCAGTGTTGGTCTGGGGGAGAAGGGGGGTGTGCCACAGCTCTCATCTCCTGCTTACTGTCATTTGTCACTCACCATCAGTACTTGGCTCTGTGTTTTGTTAGTTTTTCCAGCACAGTAGTAGAGAGAGCATTAATTGGGATAATTATTGTGAGCTATAATTTAACTCAGCAATCAAACTCATAAACCAGGCATTATCAAATTTATAAACTCAGCATGCTCAAGTGCACTTAGCGATAATGAACTTGCTGAGTCAGATTATTCCCTTCCCACTGTTGATAATGTCAGAAACAGTTTTGGACTGTCTTGAATTTAGTATTTTCCACTGCTCTATTACACAGAGAAGAAAAACTGGCAATACTTGGGAACAGAACACTCAATATGGTTATTTTTTTAACCTTAAGCAGAAACTTCATTTTTTCCTTGCATGTTTTAACTCTGTAAGGCAGGGTTGTTTTAATTTACACTCTAATTGCAATGAAATATTTCATTACTTCGTGTACCTCAGTCCTTTCCTCATATCACATCTTTAGGTAAGACAAACAAGATTCTGGTATCTACAAAACTTCATTTCTACAGATTCAGAATTTTTGGCCTCTTTACATAGGTCAAATGTTGTGCCAACAGAAGCAGGGCTGACTTCCTAACATTGTTGTATTAACATACCTCAATTTTAGCCTGGGGGAGAGGGAAATGATGTTGTTTGGAATGAGATGGTAATTTACTTTCCATGCTTTCTCAGTCCTAAGGCATCTTTTCAGGATGAGACAGCCAGCTGTGTAAATTGAAATTGGTGAACAATTGTCCACTGGAGGCTCTAACATCTGAAAAGCAGAGTTATACGCTCTTCTCTGTCCATGTAGAATATGGTGTTTTCATTTTACAGGGATAAGGGATTTACTGTTAAATTAATGGACATTTCAAACTGCAGTGGCAACACATGTTGCTGCCCGCATTACTGGGAAATAAGTTGCATCTGTTCAAGTTATCACTTGGAAAGAAAAGCTTCCGGTTTCTGTGTGATGGCATGAGAAAATAACACTTTTCCCTGTGTGCCAGGGGAAATGAGGTCACAGGCTCTTGCTGCATGCCTTGCAAGTGGATATCTCATGTACAAGTTCGGACAGGCATTAAATTGGTTATGCTTCAACTTCTGATTTTTGTTTTCATTAACATCTGCACTCTTGCGTGGCCCGAAGCGTTTTGTCCTTTTTATAGCCTTCCTTGGTAAAGCCGTGGAAAGCTGATCTCAAATTCACATTAATGGCCTTGGATTTTCGGGTCATTCCTTACAGCAAAGGCTCCATTCTGCTGCTTTTCTCATGGTGTGACACCTATACCCCCATGGATATCCTCGCCTTCACAGCCTGTCTTCACATCAGCGTTTTTAATTCTCCTTGGCTGAGTCATGACATCAGTCCCCAGAGTAACTCAGACCTAAGTGCATCTTGACCAAAAAGATCAGAAAGCTACCACACTGCAAGCCACACAGCTCTAAGGATTAGTGGGAATTTGCCCTACACACCACAAAAACCTGAAGTCTACGTGCACTCCTCAAGGTTTACGTGTGATCATACACTGATGCCTGAGCTTATTCCCTGTCTTCCTTAGCTGAGAACAGGAAAAGTAATATGTCTAATTTTTTTGCAGCAAGACAGCGTATTTTGCAGACAGTAATTATAGTGATTCTATATATACAGCTGAGCTATAGATTAAAATAATATGAACCACCTTTGATTCAAATGTCTGTCTGCATGGGAAGACAACCTGGCAGAAATCACAGTGGTGCTAACACCAGTGCAGCTGTATAATTACAAGTTGTTGGTATGAGGACAGAAGGGTATGGCATGTAGGTGAAAAATTAGGGAAAATTATTGTGAGGTCAAATAACTCAGGCTGTTCAACCATTATTAGAAGTAGCACAGGTGCAATAATGAGTCTTCTTTTCCATCACAGAACCATAAAATCATTTAGGTTGGAAAAGACCTCTAAGATCATTGATTTCAACCATTAGCCCAGCAGTTCCAAGCCCACCACTAAACCATTCCTACCAGTGACACATCTGCAAGTCCCTTAAATCCCTCCAGGGATGGTGTGACCTGGGTAGCTGTTCCAATGCTAGACCACTCTTCTGGTGAAGAAATCTTTCCCAATATCCATTCTAAACCTCCCCTGCTGCAATTTGAGGCCAGTTCCTCTCATCCTGTCTCTTGTTACCTGGGGTTTTCACCTCCACCTGGCTCCACCCTCCTGCCAGGCAGTTGTAGAGAGTGATCAGTCTTCCCAGGAGCCTCCTTTTCTCCAGGCTGAGCTCCACCAGCTCCCTCAAATACTCCTCATCAGGCTCATGCTCCAGATCCTTCCACAGACTCGTCTGTTAATGGTTTCCTCTTTTCTACATGTGGCAAAGCTGCAGCCCAGACTAGAAGGAACTTGCACTGGAAAGAGATAAATTTTTCTATGAACCAAGCTTTCCTATAAAAGAATTTATTTTAAAGTGCATTGATATCTGCTTCAGCTCAGGCTAAGCAAGCACTACTCTACAAACATGTTCCCAACTCATTTTAAACTGGAAAAAAATGGTTTTTTCCCCTCATCTTCCTTTTTTTTTGCCTTTCTGAGTTTAAGAAAAGACCACGTGGTAACACTGCTATCTTGTCAATCAGATGTCAGGCTGTCTTTTTCTATTTAGACATGGTAGGAGGCCATTCTGAAGAATAAAAGATAGGTTCTGTCACTGAAACCTGGCAAAGCATTGAAAAATAATACCCATACAATGACAAATTCTTCTAAGTATCACTAAAAATGATAAATCCTAATTTTCTCAGGCCTAATCCTGCAATATATTTTGTACACATAACCTCCAAGGTCAAAGGAAGATAAAAGACCTGGAAAAATACCCTAAGTCCGTCACATACCTCATTGTTTATTACTTCTTCTATGAAGGAGTTTCAAGAAGCAAAAACATATAATTAAGACTTAACTGATGCTCCTATAATAACTGCTTTTGATATAGGAGATAAAATTAAATTAGCAGATAAGCTCTTTTATTTCTGCTCAGCCACTAGCATATTCAAATAGGGTGTAACTTGTCCCTTTAAAAGGCACAGTAACAAAAACAAACGGGAAGGCAGTCACTTATTAATCTGTGTTTTTGTATAGATATCTGGAAACTCTGCTTTGCTGTCATTATTTAAAATTCACAAACAAGACACGCTGTCAGTGATTCTTGAGACTGGAATTCATGGGAATTGTCTAAACAAAACATATTCACTCCTCTTATGTGTAACCAAATGCATAAATGTTGTTGTCTTTTTATTCTTTACAGATGGTTTGTATCTCCAGAGATTTATAGAAGAATTCATAAATTGGCATCACTGGTATGTCAGAAATGTGAAGCAGCCTCAGCTCCCATTGTTCCCTGACTGTGAACCTGCCGCTGGCTGAAAGAGTTTGCTTAAAATATCAAACTCGGAGCACAGCTCCAGTGTGATCACCAAGCTGACCCTCTGCTGCCTGGGGACTCCTCAGGACTAAATATACAGCTTGATAATTAAGAATTGTCATCTCATTTGGTCATCTATTTCGACATCTTTTCAGTCTCCTGGCCTGGCATGGCAGCCTGACAGGAGATGCTGATTAAATAACTCAAAGGGAGTGATTGTAACCAAATGCTCTGATGAGTGAACCCTCCAAGAGCTTCACAATCACAAGTGAGCTGGTGCACTTGTCATCAGGAGCAGCTTATTCATCCAGCAGTGACCTGTCAAATTGACTTGTTAGCATGCCTGATAATACTCCTGCCTTTTCCCTGCTAGAGAAAAGCAGGGAACATCCCAGATGCTTTTTGAATAACTTAGGAAGCCCATCAGGGGGAAAAAAAAACCAACCCTATTCTACTTTCACCGAAGATTTGTGGAAAGGCTGGGAATTGAATCCAGATTGCCTGACTCCTTATGCAGGGCCGTATGCACAAGGCCAGCCCCTCTTTTGAAGCCTGATGTTCTGTTCTTTCTCTATTTGACAGTCCTTTCCCTTGTTCTCATTTGTCTTTCAGATATGCTGAGTGGCCCATGTGAAGATTGCTAAAATCACAGGGCCCAGGATTTTATCAGATATGATTTTTTTTAGAATCTGTGTTGCATATATGTCATCTCACACCAGAACTGTGTAAATGGAGGAGGAGGAGATTTATATGAGATTGCCTGTAGGACACTCACCTGTGGAAGAAGAGCAGATCACTGAGAATTTATCCAAGCAAAACCAAAACTTACGTCTGGGAAATTCCCAAGATGTGTTATACACCACTGTGGTATCATAGTGCTTTCCCTGAAGAATTAATGATTATATCTTTCATATATTTCCTCCTCCTTGAACAAATCCAGCAGCAATGGTGAGAAATGGTTGAAAACTCAGTGGGTTTTTTTGGAATTAGAAGGAGATTCAATACCGTGCCAATCATTTGCCAGAAGATTCCTTATGAAAGAAGAAATTCCTGAAATGTTTTCCAAAAATGTTTAAACATTTGGATATGCCTGACTTTTAAAATTAATTTACCCCATAAATTTGACCTCATAAAAAGCAGTCTCCAGATCTCAGATGCTTCATGGTTTTTTTTGTCTCCTAATGGATGTATTTGGCAAAATGATTCATAGGTTTGTATTCACCTTCCACTCTGCAGGATTGTGGGATAATTTGCTAGGACATTAAGAGATTAGGACCCCAGCCTAAAACTGGAATCCATGAACAGTAACCTTGTATATGTGAAGGGGCACAGGGATCAAGCCTAGAGCAGGGTAAATACCCATTTCTTGCACAGCCAAAGACCATAATTTGGCCTGGATGCAGAAAATCCCTGGATTTCAGTGGCCAAGTAGATAGGGCATAATTTTCTAATACTCTAATGGTGAAACAGAGCTTGTCTTGGCAAGTGAAGATACCAGGCCATCCAAGAGGAAGGAGAAGTCAAGGTAGATCCAAAGACTTCACTCTACTTGGACATTATACATGCCCAAGATAAGGCAGAAACAGCCCCTTTTGTTTCTCTCCTTGCTTGGCACTGCTGGAAAGGTGATTTTTCTTAGACACTCAAATATTTCAGTTATAGCAACACTTGAAACAGGCAAGAATCCACTGATTGAGCAGCTCCAAGAACTAAGAGGAATATGAGCAGCTGTGAAGGAGTCCACAGGACCAAAAAAGAGGCAAATCCCAGTTTCATCTGGGAGATTCCAGGGAGCAGGGATGAAGCTTGATTTACGGGCAGGCACAAACTCTGCACAGGAGAATGCAGGAGGAAGAGCCTCGGGGGAACCTTTGATGAGGGAAAACAATCTAGACATAAATAAAGACTTCAATGGATTTGTCCCTTCATTATTTTGGAGCCTGGTCCAAAGCCCTGTTAAGTCAATAGAGGGACTCCAGCTGGGGTTTAGGTGAAGAACTGAGGGTGCAATTTGCACACAACTCGTGTCACTTGGGAATATTTCTGAGCTGTAGGGAAATGTGCTTGTTAAAGCACTGAGCTGATACCGAGAGGCATTCAGCTATTACAGGATATACTTTCATTGAGTTACTTGTTGCTGTCCAATAAAGTAAAATATAGGAAAACCTTTAGTGTTTCATCAAATTCTTGCTCATTTCAAAAGAGGAGCAATATTTCTGTGTCTGGCTCACATATTAAAAACTTTCCCTGCATATTAAGTTTCATTTTTTTTTGTCACAGGCTTGGCTTCAGATCTTTCTATGACTTTTACTAGGGGCTATTTTTGAAGGATTCAAGTCTGTTTTGCCAGTATAACCTTCAATTTCTAATGAGTGTTATTTCAAAAGAGACTTTTCCACTGGTAGGTAACAGAAACTAACATTACCTTGAAATTTAATAAGCATTATTTACTCTGTATCTGCTAATAAATCCCATCATACATCCTGCTTTCTAAAATGCTAGAGGTTATGATCTCTTCGTATTTGGCATGCAGAAGTTAAAGAAACATTAAATTATTTCACTTGGGGGAATCAGAGTTTTCTTTTTTGACATTTGATTTTTTATTTGCATGGCCAGGTAACATCAGTTACTACCACCAATTTTAAGAAGGCTTTATTTAAAAATACGGTATTGTTTCTTCCTTTTCAGTCAAGCATTCTCCTTCCAGTATTATGGTGATAATATATATCCTATCTTCATCATAACACACAGATGTTTTATGCACTCTTCCTATTTCTTCAAGGCCCAGTGCAAACCTAATTACAATTTTTGCAAAGGCTTTCCTTGAACATTAATAGATTTTAGATAAGGGATAAAACGTGCCATAAATTCACATATATAAGCATTGGTGTGTATGTGTGCCTATATGAATCACTTGCAAACCGTGTTGGTTTTCTTGGTAAATGTTTTTTTTTAACAATACATATATATGGGCTGAAATAGCCCCTTCACACCAAGAAGCTTTTTTCAATCAATAGTAGATATAAATCTGGATCTGTAGTTCCAGTGACCCAAATGCATTGACATCATCCATGGTGAAGGGCTGATCTTATAACACAATTGCATTGTATTTTTAACCTTCAAACATGTTATATTAATTGTCCTGCAATACAACTGAAATGAAATGAGCACACAAAGTTCTGTGGTGTGAAATATTTCTCCCTTTAATCTACAGGGATCCTTTTAGTGATGCTTTACTGGTAAAAAATACATAAGCAGCTTCATCAGTTTAAGGAATTTTATTTCATTTTTAAATCCTGAAAACTGAGTATCTTTGGAGAATTTCTGAAAATGTGTTTGAAGAAATAATTAACAGATTGTTACAAATTATAATGACCAGTATTTCCCAAATTATTTTCTATTCATTAATGCAGCTTGAACCATTTTTATTTTCTTAAAAATAGAAAAAATCTGTTTCAGCCCAAAGTCTCTTCCTCCCCATTACATCACAAGTTAGATATTAAATATAATATGCACATTAAAATGTAAACATCACCACACTGAACCTTTCTCTTTTGATCATTTCAAATTTGACTATTAATACTTTAATTTTCCTTACTCTGTGTGTGTGTGTGTAAGTGTATGAGTGCATGCATGTGCCTCTGATCTGGCTTATACACTGTACTAAATTGTTCAGTAAATACTCTGCAGCAGGATAAGGTCTAACTGGAAGAAAATTGTTGTGAGTTACAGGAAATTAAAAAATTCCTGCAATACCAACCCACTACTCAAAGTCAATCTGTGGTATCCCACAATCCACTCGGCTCTGAAGTCAAGCCAGAATGATTTTTGAAGAGTAATTTCAAGCCTTATAAAGGGTCACATCATGTATTAAAGCCATATTTGCTTCTGTGTTTTGTAAATTTTGAACTCATTACTAAACCTTTGTCTCTTATGCTGTACGTCTGGCTCTGAACTCTCCTTCATCAATCTGATCCTTAAAACTCCAACAACAACAACAAAAAAATGCAACACATTTTGCATGTGAAAAAGTGGTAAAACATAAATAGTTACAATCTCGAGGTGCCAGCATTTAAGGAAGGCTTTAAGAAGCTTATCTCTCTTTTTGGTACTTTAGATAGCAAAATCTCAAGGAAGAGGTTACCCAAAAGTTGCTGTTTTCTGACCACCTCTGGGAAGTGCTGAGTGCCCTCAACTCCTGCTGACTTCACAAAAGATTAAGAGAGCTCAGCACCTCCCAGTATCGATCCCACTGAGACATATCTATATCTATACACATACATTTATATATATTTATATATAAAATGAACTGCTAACAAATAGTGGATCACCTACCCTTTTTCTTGGCCAAACTCTTTGTGAAAGGATCAGACCCAGAGTTAGAGGTAAAACCATATGCAATTTACAATAAGCAAAACGTGTCTATAAACAAAATACAATTGGAAATCTGGGAATCATTTATACAGAAAGTGCTGGCAAAGTGCAGGCATATGTGTAGAAAACAGGGCAGCACCTCTACAGATTTCAACAGTTCCATTTCGAAGGTTTCTACACTAAGCCTTTGTCACAACCTGGGGCTGGGAAACAACACCCTGTTAAAGACAAGGGGGTTACCCCCACAACACATCCAGAGCTGGGGTGGGACTGCACATCTCAAACACGACAAAGCTGTGTACACAACTTGGGCTTTGATTCTTCTAAGCTCTCTTCTGAAGGATATCATCACTGAACTGCTCTCACTCAAGGCTTCCCACAGTATTTCACTGTGTGCCTACACCACATTTACACTGAGTGCTCTAAATTCCTCCCATTTTCCCCGAATACTTTCTTTTTAGCCTGATAATAGTCCTGGGCTGAATCAGATAAAAGAATCTGCTACAATCTAAACAGGGATTCAAGGAAAATATCCAGTAAAGCGGTTGCAAAATCAGAATGAGAAGCAGCTTGGGCAGGGTTGCAGCCTGCAGCAGCACACATGATGAAGCACATGGGAAAAACTCCCCATCATGTGTGGCTTTCAGTGTCTGTGTCCCAAGGATGGCCCAGCCAGGTCTGACATGAGCAGGAGGCAAGAAGGAAGTGTTTTGGCCTTGCTTTCTGCCCCATGGAGCACACTGTTAGGGTCAGAGCTGGCCAGGTAGCCAGCAGAGGAGCACCCACTGCTGCTGAGCTGTCAGGGTGTGCAGGGCCAGCTGGGGCTGGGCAGGGCTCTGAGCTCTGCTGACACCCCAACACCTCTGTGTGCACCAGGCCAGGTCCACACAGGTATTCCCTGTGCCTGTGCTGTCCTTCCTCAGCACTCCTGGGGACCACAGAGACTTGGCCCAGTGGCCACACAGAATTTAGAAGTCCCCCTGCACTGAACAGGTTTGAGTTTCAGCACTCAGCATGAAGACAAACATCTCATCTCTACAACCACTGCACAGCAGGAGCAGTCTTAGGCATCTGTCTTGGTTCCAGACCAACCTTATTTAGGCTGCTCAGCACTACCAAATTCTGGTTCTCTCCACAGCCAGTGGAAAGCAGCCTTGATGCCTTTTTTTGCAGCTTGAATAGGAATCTTAAATGTAACTGTAATTTCCCACCTGTGAAACTGGGACAATAGTACTCATTAGGGCAAGTAGGATTCTGTAGGTGTGGGGAGAAGAGGTATTTTGAGAAAGATTATGGGGATTATCTCATGCCATTATGATGAGGCAAATTTTCACACAGAAACCAAGAAAACTGACACTAAAGCAGAGCTGGACAAAATTAAAGGATTATGGATGCTGCAGAGAAATTCTCCTGCAGCTAGTGAGATACAAACTTTGCTCTGAGACAAACGAGACACAAATTCCTGTGTCTGATAATACAAGGCAGGTGGGTGATATCTGTGGAGTCACTGGCCATCTGAGGTGGGAAAGAGTGCAACATTAACAAGTATTCTACCTGAATAAAGAATCAAATACAAGGGGCTAGAAGTGAAATATCTGGTAAAAATACATAGATGAAATATATTTCAAAGTACACTGGAATTGTGAAATAACATTTAATAAAATATGTGGAAGAAAATCCATAGAATAGGATAAAAAAAAACCTAATTTTATTTTTATTTTAAGGAAAATATGTTGTGTAGAAGATAGCATGTTGGTGTTATAGCACATAAAGGTTTAAATATATTAATTCCTAATCAACATTTTTAGTATAGACATAGGCTCAAAAATATGTTGCATAGTATTTGTCTCTACCTGCACTTATCAGAACAGTTCTGATTCTAGTGCAACAGAATCCTCTAAGCCAAATAAGAAATGGACTAAATGACATAAACCAGCTAATGCAGCTCTGCCTCTGACACAATTATACACGTGGTTGTCATAAAATTATGTTGATACATTTCTTTATGACTGTAAAACTCACATTTGGGGGTTGGCTTGAGCTAAGGTGCATCATAACCAAAATATGAAGAAGGAGGAACTCCTGAAGTTTGATGTGTCTGATTTAGAAATGTTTTCAGCTGAAAGACCTCTCTTTGGTGGGCAGTAGAGAGAGGATCTGCAGATCCCCTGTGCAGGAGCAATTCATGTGTCAGACAGGCACCACCTCAGTCTCATCTTCACAGCCCCTCGAGCACTCCCTGTGAATTTGGTGGCAGCCCAGGTGACCACAGTCACACACAGCTTCCAGGTCCTTTAGAAGAACTTGAAAATCTCAGTTTTAAGAAATGAAGCATCCCATTGTGGTTCTTTCAGAAATCAAATGGCTGGGAACACTGTAAAGGTGTCTTGAAGAAACAGTCAGTTTGGGTTAAAAATCAGATCTTCACCTTGTTTTATACAGGGAAATAAAGTTCTCTAAATACCTCACAAATTACACATCCATTTCTGTTCATATCCCCTTCTCCCTCACCTTTCCTGAAAAGCAGGGAAACAAAAGGTGAAAGAATATAATTTTTATACTCTCTTTGTACATTGAACACCTATTCAGGAGACAATAACTGCAAACTCCCAGAAGCAGTTTGGGGATATTTTGTAGTGGCACTAAATACTTACTTATTGTGGAGATGGGTGATAAAGGAAGCCCAAATTAAATTGACAGAAAGAAACTTAGCTCATTTAAATATTTGCACAACTGATTCAGATGTGATTTCCTTCTATGAACATAGAGTGCAAAAATAAAGTAAAAATTAACATGAAAAAAATGTCAGTTTCTAATGAGACAGTGGCAGCTCTACAGTAACTGTGGTTAGGATTATTTCCATCATAAATCAAATTTTCCTCTCTCATTGCTACAAATTACAATAAAATATCTTCAGCTTCAGATATGGCATATATGGTCCCTGGCCAGGAAATTGTTTGGGCAAATTTTAGGTCATATGTCAGACACCAAATATTTTTTTGAAAGTGAGTCACAGTTTGTCTATTTCTATTCTCACTATTTTGTCACACCATAAATAGCTGCTGTACCATGGGGCTGGTCCAGAAAACATAAAAATATATTCATGCACGTAAGATCTAGCCTGAGATGTGAACAGCTTTTCACCACATTTTAAAACTCTTCTTATGACAAATTTAGAAATTTGAGATTGGTTAATGTATGTATCTTTGAGATTTATAGCCAATGGGAGATTTGTCATGCTGGTGAGGTGTATGAAAATCAATTTTATCATAAATGCCAGTCTATAGATCAGTGATAGCACCAGACATGTCTGTCTTGGGGCTGAATGAGTGAACTGTCTTTGAAACACTGTTTGAAAGAGTGTGAGTGCCAGCAAAAAGGCAGTTTGGTTTTCCTCTGGGCCATGCATATAGATATATACATATAGAATATATAGAATATATATAGAAATGTTTGCTCTTCTCAGATATTTAGTGGCAGCACATATAATTATATTAATTGAATGCCTTCATGCACAGGGAAAGAGGGACCTCCAGCAAATCCCAGTGGATGTTTTGGGAAGGGGTAACTGTGAGGCCAGAACTGGACACAGCTCCAGGGATCATGTCCAGGACTGACAGTCCTGGAGAACATTTAAGGTTTCAAGGTTTTCATTCTACATTAAATGTGTTTCCTCTTTCGTATGTAACTAAACTCCAGAGAGGAGTAGATTTATATAAATCCTATCTCTGCTACATTTTAAGAAAATATGTGTTATAGTTTTTTTTTCCTTAAAGGAATTCCTCCTTTTAGTAGGTTTGTGGGTCAACATGTAATTCAACGTACTTTAAGCATGACCAGGGAGAAATATTCATGACCAAAGTTAAAGTTTTTTTCATAATGGAACATATGATTGTCATCATGTGGAATTTGGGCATCACTACAGTGAATGACATATTTGTGGTACTGCTCCTCCAGGAATTTGATTTCCACCAATATAAGATCAGGTTTATTTGATGTTTATATTAAATCTTGCCATTGGTTTTGCCATAACCATGTTGCTTTTGATGATCCATTAAACAGTTTCTGGAAAGTATTCAATGCTAAAATATCTTTTTATTAAGCTAATGAAAATCACTAGCCCGATATAAAGAGGTGAAATTATGAAGTCCACCTTAGAATAGCTTAACATCTCTCATTTCACCCTGGTAAAATCACAGTGCAGCCATAATTTAAATAGGAGCCATCCTTTTACAGGGTTGTGACTGAATGTTTTAGGTTAGCTGTAAGTCTTGGTAATACCTTAAGGATGTCCAAAATGCAAACTGATACTTAATACAAAAGTACCAAGCTTCCAAAGAATCATTAAATGTTCATTCAAAACAAGAGCCAGGAAATTCGTACATAATAAAATTATGACATTTCTATATGAAATATGGAGACACATAACTGGTCAACATTCGATTTTGAAAAGCCATTAGAAAAATTCTGTGCTTTTATTTTATTGGAGATAATATATTCTAGTCTAGCCTGGAAGTCTGTACTGTGAGGCAAATTTGACAACCCACAGAGATGTCTTCTGTTTCATTTGTCTTTTTTTAAATAGCCATTTGTAGTAACTTAATACTCAACTTCAAAGAAATCATGAACTAAAGGTTTTGATGCCAAATCCTGTAAATTAGTTCAGCTGAAGATGAGTTTGATCACAGTTCCCATTTACTTCAGAGAATCAGGGACTCAGTCTCAGGTTAAAGTACCACTAGAATGAAAGATGCTGGGACCATATGCTGAGATCCAAATTCCAAAATTCCTCATTCTCTCAAATTTTGGGTGTGTGGAACTTATATCATCCAATATTTGAAGCCAAATAGACTCACTTGTTCAAGCAGCACATCACTCTAGCCTCTATATTAATTAAATGGAGTGGTTATCTCCTCCTGCTTCCTGATGGATTTTTCTGGTTCTTTCACCAGCCCTGCCACATCAACTGTGATTCCAAGCCCTTGAAAGGAGCCCAACGAGTCTGCTTGTCCCTGCATAACAGTAAAACCAGAATAAAATGGGTTTTCTGATGCTTTGCTTCATTGTTCAAGGTAAGGAGGAAGGGATAGAGACATCTAAAAGATTTTTTTCTCTTCTGCTAAAGTCTTCTTGTGGAAAAATTTATTTGAAAAAGGGAAGCCTACTGAAATGTCTCCCAAAATGACAGTTCAGAAGTTTTTGTGTCTGAAACCACTTTTAATTACACAATTTCCTTCACTTTGATTGAAAAATAAGTGTTGAAATTCAGTATGAAAAACCTCATGTGCAACCAGAATAATTGTGTCCCATCTGGCCAAGAGAAATACTTTTATCCATCAAGAGTTTGTTTTCTCAATTTCTCAGAATTTTGGAAAAAAAATACTCAGAATATCCTTTTATTTACACAGTTTTTAAACAATGATTTGGCTTGTTTGTTTTGGAGTTACCAGCAAGCCAAGAAAACAGTCTCATTCTTGATGATCTCCCTACTGTTAGGAAGCAGCATGAGAGGGAAACTCTTGTGCAATGTGAGGAGATGGGAAATCAGGGAGTAAGACCAAGAAATAAAAGGCAAAGGGTTGGAATCTAGAGGAAGGAGTGAAGATACAGGCAAGGAACAAAGAGAGAGAGATTATTTCTTTCATGGGGACTTCTGCCTCTTGCTGACCTGGTGAGGTGCTTCCATCCCTGTCTGGAGGATAATGGAAGGAGCCCAGAGCCAAAGAGGAAACAGTAGTGCAAAGCCCCCAGCCACAATTATAACTGACAGCACATCATCATTTTTAAACAGAGGTCTGGAAGATAGAGAGATGTTCAGTTTCTCAGCAAGGCAAAATTCCATGGAAAGCAGATATAGCTGGGGGCAGAAGGGGTAGAGAAATTAAAGGGACATCATTCAGCTAGATCCAGCTTTCTGTCAAAAATAGCCTTGCTGCAAAATCTTCAGTCAATCTTGTTTCAGGTGGTTTTGTTAACTTGAGACCATGCACGTTTTTAAAATCTTTGCATTCCCTTCTCCCTTTTTAATGTGAAGTTCAGTTAAACCTGTATTTCCCTAAATTAAATGTGTGCTGTTAGAGCAAGTAGGAAGAGGTGGTTTTAACTTCAAGTTAGAGCTGGGGTTTAATATGAAAGTTAGAGCCTGTGAATGGGTTATATCAGTTATAAGGGACAACAGCAAGAATGCTGACAGATTATATACGTGCCTATATTTGGATAAGATCACAGAATAAAATTACAGTTGAATAAATCATCAATAAATATATAAATGTTAGTTTCCTCCATATGTGGTTTTTCAGCCTATCAACTTTGTTTTTATTTGCAGAGAAATATCTTCCACCTGTACAGTTAAAGAGAATTAAGCAGCCAGACAAAGTTTCCTGTGCTCCTGAATTTTAGATGCAAGTTCAGAGTGCAACAAGTTAGCACAGGCTGATTTGATGGGGGCAGAAATCCCTGTTCCACAGCTGGTGGGTTCACCTTCCAAATGGCACTTCCTAGTTCCTCTCCCAGCAGAACCCAGTGGTTTTCTTTTGTGTGCATTCTCCAGGACCTTGTCAGCTGGATCACTGCCACTCTGTCTGAAAGCTGGGAAGCAGAAAAGATAATGAGGTTTTTAATTGCAGCCTCCAGAAGGAAGTCTCCTTGTCTAATAGGTTTAATAGCCCTAAACCCAGTGAATGTTATGTGCAGTTTTGGCCACTACCAGGTAAGATATTAAGTTGTTAGAGAGTGTCCAAAGAAGAGTAACAAAGATGGTGAAGGGCCTTGAGGGGAAGCTGTGTGAGGACCAGCTGAGGGCACTTGGTCTGTTCAGTCTGGAGAGGAGTCCCTTCCAATTCAACATATTCTGTAATTCTGTGGTCCATCTGTCTAGATCTCTGCACTGGTTTTGCACCTCCTTGCTGTCTGAGTGCTGGTGAAGGATGCCACAAGTGCTCATCAAGAGATGTTGGCCATAACCAAGCCTCTCTGCAAAGCCACATCCTTCCATACTAGGAGAATTAGGAGTGGGCTTTGACTTCCAGGACCAATTCAGAGTCCAGTTTCTTAAGGAGGGTACAGAGAGCATTAAAGATGTTGCTAACCTCCATACCAATGACTTTGAGTGGTAGGAGATCCCCCTGGAAAGCCAATATCTCTTCTCAGCACAAACAAGAGACTGCACAAATACAAGCATGGATTTAAAGCCTCATAGCTGTGGGGATCTGAGCTGCTATTTGTGTCCATGTGGAAGTGGGGTAAACTGCTGCAAGGCACAGGAAGGTTTTTATTTGGAACTGACTGATTCAGCCATCTCAGGTAAAAGTAGGTTGGTACTTGAGCTCCCCACAGTCCACCTTGTCAGACTCATATATAGCACAGAAAGGCCAAAGTTTATATTCTGTGCTTGTCTTCTCTTCCACACAATTACCTCATATCTCCAGGCCAGCTCTTCCCCATGAGAATCTCCCTTCAGTGGCGTAGACTCAAATGCTAAAATCCTTTGTGGGATCACCCAAAGACACTTGCCTTGCAGTGTGAGCAGAGCCCTCTTTGGGCACACAAAACCATTTCTCAGCCTGGTGTCTGTGCTCTGCAGCAGGTGTGTTTTCCACAATTTTTTATCACTGCACTACAACAGGTGCATTTCACAACTCTCTGTCAAGGAATTTCATCCACTGCAAGGTATAACATCCTGGCACTAGGAAAAACTCTTTCTGGAGAATATTTTATAGCATGCACATGGCATTAAGAGAGTAAACACCAATTAGGGAAGAGGCTAAGAACACTGTTAACCCCTAAGGTTCCAAGTAATCATCACCAAAGTCTGTTTATTCAACCATGGAATTTGTGTACAATCACAGGGGATATAAAATGGAATTGAAATATGAGAAAGGGCTTGACTATGACTCCAGCATAACAAGGCAGAGCTACTTTGATTCATTCCAGCAAACATATTGGTGCCCTGTGATTCACACTGTGTAGCAGCATTTCGGTGCATGACACCTCTGAATGTCTTTCCAGGATTTTCTTTTCCTTTTTAAATTAACTCACATGACTGTGTGCTGAACCAGCTCACAGAACAATGGCACATCCTCAGAAAAAATGATTTCTGAAGAGAAATATGGAGCTTGTAAGCTACCCTGCATTTGCATCAGCTGCAAAGATGGGCAGCAGAGAACCCGCAGGGAATCCTCTGATCCTCCACCAGTATGGCCCAGTATCCTCCCAGAATGGCCTGGGAGAGTGCACAGATTGAGGAATTGAACAGTAAGGACAAAATGTGAATGTGTACAGTGTCCATTCTCTGTGGCAGTGCCAGCTATGGGCAGGACATCCAACATGTAAGGAGAGAAAACATCTTTTAAGCAGACACAAGTGAGCAGAAGCCATCACTGTCTTGTTAGTGACATCCTAGATCCTCTCTACCTCCAACTGATATGACTTCAGTGCTGGGATCCACACCAGCTTACCCCTGCCTGATAAATGGGAAAAGGAGCAGTGGATGTGCAGGAAATGGGATATGAGCCTCACCCTCCAGGGTGGGGACATAGCCACTCAGAACCCAGCAGAATCCTACAGGACCTTCATAGAAGGATAATGAAGAGCACAGCAAGCTTCTAACATCCATCTTACACCAGCATCGAGTTTTTGTTGCTCTACTTCCACAAATGGCATAGGACACGACAGCCTCAGCTCTGTCTAATGCCATTTTCTGCAGCAACCATTTTATTGTGTCCTCAGCCATTCCCTGGGACAGGGGCAGGCCAGGGCTGTGCCCAGGCCATGGTGAGAGGTGAGTCCTGCAGGGCTGGTGGAGCCCAGAGCTGCACAGTGGGTCGGCTGCGCGCTGTTTGCCCCATCTGACCCCTCAGGGGTGATAGCAGAGGGCAGACACTCAGTCTGGGGACAGCCAGCATCACTGCACAGCTCTCAGATCAGGTGTCTGCCAGCCCTGAGCCCTGGCAGAGGACACACAACGAGGAACAGAGGGCTGTCAACAGCGCAGGGCTGTAAACAAGCGCGAGCGTTTGCGTAGAGTCGGAATGCGGACGCGCTTGACTCTTGTTGATTTTGGTTTTGTTGATTTAGTTTTTACACCCTTGCACTACTCATTTGAAGCTTCTGAATTTTTTAATGGCTGCTGTTGATTCAAAAGTTTGTATAACTTCTGTATCTGACAAAGTGTTGATGTCTACACTTTGCCTGTATCTATTCTTTCTATTTTACTCTGTTAGAATAAAGTTTGTAACGAAAAGTTGAAAAAAAAACTCCATGGAAACACACTTCCTAACCATGGAAACACATTTTTCAACCCCAAACAAGTGTATGATATGTGGAAATTTTAGAGTAATACTTCCTGGGAAATCTTGGGGTTTGAACTTATTTGTGCAATATTATAAAATATTAATTACTACAGGTTTGATCTAAATACAATTTGTATCCAAAATCATTAACCTTCATTTCTGTCTGTACAGGATTTCCTTACGGAATGCTTTATATGTTTCTTGAAAATACCAAGATGTGATCCATTCATTATTTAAATATTCTGTTTTCAAGAAAAGCTCTTATTTCTAGTTTCTTTTCCTCTGCAGAATCAGTTACATGAATGCAAGCTTAACTCAACCTTACTGAAAACAGTACATTTCATATATTCTTCTGCAGGGATCTTTCATTTGATCCAGAGACAGACAGAGACAAGATGAATCAGAAGTCTGCAAAGTGTTAAGCAGTGACATCACTGCCAACAGCTGAGGATTGCTCTTAGCAGAATCAGCTGCTCCAAAATTGGTGTGCTTAAAAGCCAGTTTACAGGCTGCCCTGTAGCTTCCAGGGAAGGTGGAAGGGGGAAAGAAATAAGAGGGTTTATAGTGCTTGAGTTGCCTTTGATCCTGTGGTTTAGGGTGTGTTTGCTAAAGAAATCAATTTCTTTTGATTTAAAACAAAAAGTAGGGTTAAACTCATGCCTGATGTAACTCTTGTAGAGTTACACCAGCGATTAATATTTTAGGGGAGTGGCATAAGCTATTTTAAGTGCTGTGCTTTATTTCAAGCACCTTTGAATGCATATATGAAATTCTAGAGTAGCATAAACTAAACAATATAAGGAGTTGTAAATACAGTCTGTGAAAACAGCATAAGAATCTAGTAATACAAAAAAAAAAGGTGTTCAAGTCAGGAAAGGATATCATTGGCTTCAGGATACCAACAT
Organism: Parus major; assembly: GCF_001522545.3. NCBI lineage: Eukaryota > Metazoa > Chordata > Aves > Passeriformes > Paridae > Parus > Parus major. Next base: position 28,061,617 of record NC_031775.1, on the reverse strand, counting down.
GTCACCAACACTGAGAAGGTCTTTTTCATAAAGATAACAGGAAAAAAATTAGAAAAGGCACAGTAAAGGCACAGATGATGGGATGCCATGTTTATGACTCTGGAAAACATCCAGAACTTAAGTTGAAGAATATATTGAGTGGTTTTTTTATGCATAGATGGATCCCTGTGAAGTGTAACTTATACCTCTGCTGGTTTGTGTGCAATGGGTTTGCATGGGGACTCTGGAAAGAGCATGAGATTATTTCCTGGATTCAAAGCAGATTTCCAGTGTGAGAGGTGGCTAAATGAAATATGGGAGAAGCACTCCTAAGCTGGATGCTGTCCTGCTATTAAGGAAATACCTTCTAAACAGTTCACCTTTTTTTGGTTTTACTCCTCCAGTACTCATCCTTTACTCACTGCATCATTGCTTAGGGACTGTTGCTGCTTTCAGAAAGTATTTTATTCCATTTCCATGAGGTTTAATAGGAGAAGCTGCTATAGGCTGTGTGATGCAGTGCACCTGAAGGATGTTGAAAAACCAAATCACACCTTTTCTTATCTCTTTACTGTATCAAATTAGACAGTTGAAAATACTCCTCTTTCTATGAGTATTAAAGATAGGGTGTTTGGTGTTCTGATGGTATAAGTTTTTAGAAATGCAGTTTTGTAAAATACATATAATTAGAACCAGCAGCATTCTTTTGGAAGAGAAAGAAGTCTGGGTAGAGTTCTTTAGAAAAATCAATCTACATTCACCAGCAATTCCAAAGAATTTTTTCATTCTGTCAACTTTTTCAAGCAATAAATCATCGTTACTTTATATTACTTTACATAGAGATAACTTAAACTCTGGCTGATCGACAACTTTCTTATTCAGCCTTTGACATCAATTATCTATTATCTATTCTTCTGTCAATATCTGCTGTCTAAATCTCATGCAAAAGAATTACACCTTTAGAGAGGAAAAAGTGCCTTTACTACACTATCCAACATTTGAATGACTACATTTATTCAGTGTTCAATAGGACTGGGCAAATAATTTAATCAGCACAAAGCCACCCCAAATTTGTTGGAGTTAATGAGTTTTTTCAAGTCAAAACTTGAATGTCTTTACTATTCCCTTCGGAAGTCTGGGCAGTAAGGTCTCTGATGTGAATCTCCCCACCTCTCCCTGGGATGCTCTGCAGGGGGAGGAAATCTCTGGGGTAGGATCCTGTGCCTTGCAAATGCCCAGCTGCTGTTACATCCCCTTGGAAACACGGCTGGCTGAGCAGGCAGCCTTGGGGCTGCTGTCATTTAGGCCAGGATTTTGTGTGGTGAAATGTTTGCGAAGAACCACATACCGTGGCGTGTATTTTTGTTTCAGAAAATAAAAATACCAAAGTGTTCAAGGCCTCGTGGACACTGGGTGGGCTGGGCAAAGGGGAAGATGAGGATGAAGAGCCCCCTGCCATGGCTGTTCATGGCTCTCCCCAAGCACAGCCTGGAGTGTTCAGGGACACCCCTGAGCCTTCCCAGGCCAACTCTCACAAATTCTCACCTGTTCTGGTTACCTGGACTGCACCAGGGGTTTGCTCTGCTCTTGGGTTTGCCCAGACTGTTGGAAATGGCATTAGAACAGCCAGACTGAATTGCCATACAGTGGGATGGAGCTCAGCAAAATAGCTGAAGAAAACCACTTCAGTGATGGCAAAGCACATGCATTGATAAGGCAATTGTGGCATGGGCTGGAGGGACACCGTGGGAGCAGTCCAGGTCTATTGAGAATATAAAATGCATTTAAGAGGACCAGCTAATTGAATATCTTCCTAACCTTCCAAACAGCTTTCCAGCCTCTGTACATCAATAATGCTGCACAGTGAAAGAGGGAGGACACATGTTTAAAGTGGAGCTGAGTCTTATACTCAAATTTTCTATTTTTTTTTTCTGAAAGACTTTTCTTTAAAAAACTAATGACTTCCGTTTTTTAAATTTAAAAATTTAAGTTATATCTATGTCTTTATTCCATATTTCTTAAAACCCCACAAACCTAGCTGAGATGTTTCAGGTGCTCAGCATCAGGTTTGTTTTTTCAGAACAAAAAACAGCCAGCAAATTCTCAGTTAAAGCAGCCACCACTCCTCATGGCTTTCTTTTTAAGCTGACTCTAGCCCAGGTCAGAGTGTCCCAGCTTTGTCATTGTGCATTTTAGAGCACACTTCAATCATTATTTTCTCCAGTGTCAATGTTTCCACTTTATTTTCCAGCATTGTTATTTGAACATTGTGATGTTCTTCCATAAATCTAGGACAGGACTTGGCAACTTGGAGTTTGCACTAATGTCTTCTAAAATAATGAAGGGAAAGGTGAAAAAAATGAAAAGCCCAGGCACACACCATAAAAATGTTGAAGGAGGATACATTAGGATCTTTTGGCAGTCGTATAAAGAAGGGCCCCTGTGATTTGAAGAAAGATAACTCAATCCTTTAAAGTTATTTTGTCTCTCACCAGGAGCCTCCACATGCCTCTCCTGGAGAGTAGGAGCTCCTTTCTTCATGACACTGATGTAATCTTTGCATTTCCCAAGATGCTACTGAATATAGCATTAATGTAACAAAGATCATTGGGAATTCATTCCCCATGGCTTGGATACACATCTACTGTCAAAGCTCATTTCACAGGGACCACAGAAAGTTCTCACTGCCAACCAGCCTCACATGCAGACCATGCTGTAATCAACTTCTTAAATTGGTCTGTGTATTTTACATACTCTGTGTAGTTTACATATTTCTATGAAGTACAAAGTTTTTTAGGAAAGAACTCAGTTGCATCATTTATGAGCCACTGCCCTGGTCTTTACTGAGTCCTTCAGGTGCTAATGAATGAAGATAAAAGTACAAATATTATCAGAATTTTGGCAAGAAATTCCTTTCAAAATACTTGCCAGAATTTTGGATTTGATTTTGCTCCAGCCTTTACAATGCCTTGACTTTGAGACAGGAAAGCCCAATAATTGCTGTGCAAATATCCAGGTTCATGTTCAGGCTCCTGAATCTCTTCACGGCAGGTTAGACCTAAATTTTATATTGTTGTCAAACTTCCTTCAGTCTTCTGGATACAATTGTTCCACATCTTTGAAGTATTTTGGATATAGATTTTTACTAAATTTAATACATAAAATTTATTAATGTGAGTGTATCATGATCTCTGTAGTATTTTGTTTGATAGTACTTTAGGTTTATTAAGTACAACCTGAGCATTTCCAAGCCACAACATCTTAGTTTGCTGTTTTTAGTCATCACAGCTTAAAATGCTCAGAAGAGCCAATGCTGATTTCTACGCCTTGTCATTACTCAGATAAAAGCTTAGATCCTGAGTGAAAATTAGCAGGAGGGTGAATTTCATTGAAAATGCTGCAAACACAGAATACAAATTCACTCTCCATTGTACCTCAATGGTTTGATTCTTAAAAACTCATGGTAACCATGTAACAGAGACTCAGCTCTGTCCCTGTCAGATCCTGAAATGAGTAGCTGGGATTTAAAATTCTTTCAGAAAATTCAAAACCCTGTCAATTCTAATAGTTGTTAGCAGCTCAGAAATAGCATTCTGTAACATTTTCTCAGAACTGTTCGCTTCCATTCATGTAAGGGATGTTTGTTTTTCACAAAGACATAGATGCTCTCTAAAAGGGAATGAGCTCCCTTTTGAGGTCTGATGAGTGATGACTTTGTTCTTCACTTTTTTTTCCACCTGGTCATAACATCCAAGTTGAGAAAAGGTAAAAAATATTCTCAATCCCTGGGTATAAGATTAGTGGTTTGTTTACATGTGAGTTTTCTTCTAATGGATGACAGGAATGAAAAGTCACTTTGTTCAAAGGCAGATATATGAAACCCCATCTGCTGTAGACACTGAGAGAGTATATGTATCTATACTCTGTACAGAACTCTGCCATTAGCTAATAATAGCATTAACAGTTCAGAAGTAAAAAGAAAAAAAAGTCTCTAATACTCAGTCTTAGCAGCTGATAATGTAAAATAGGGTGGCATTTGGAAGCATAGGATGATGCCAGTCCCTGGGGAGAGAAAGGTGTTAACTTCTAATAGCTTTTCAGTAATAGCCAAGCATCTGCAGTCCACCATAAAAAAGGGTTTTTAAAAATTAATAGAGCTGAATGTGCTTCACACTGAGGAGAATGCCAGATTAATAAGCGCATTAAGGACCGCTTTGGATTGGAAATAATTATGGAAGATGACAAGGAGCAGAGGTGGCATTGGTGGTGCTTTCAGGAATGCATTTTAAAAAGCAGTTTAAAGAGCCTTCAGATGTTGGTATTATCCTGCGTGACCAAATTAAGAGCAAATGAGAAAAGTTTATCTGGCATTTTGGAGTATTGAAAGGGCTTAGTGTTATAAATTATACAGTATGAGGATAGGCAGTGGTGAGTAAATTCGTGTTAAACATTATTGGCAGTTTAAATAGCAACTGCTTTATACAGCACTAAATATTTTAATTTGGAAGTAAAAGTGTATTCACTCCCCTTCCAAAAAAGCATGTTTGACTTATTTACTTGCCAACACAATCATTAGCCAGTTTTTCACTGATGAATTGGTGAACATTGTTCTCGTAGGCTGTTACAAATGTAGGATAATGGAGGTGGGTTATAGGTTTAGAATTGATTTAGAGCTCTATTGATGAAAAAGCTGAAAGCCACAATGACATCTTCAGCTGCAGGGTAGGCTGCTCCAAATGGGCCTGGTCTTTATCAATATTTAATTGTCTTGTTTCTGCTCCTTTTTTACTACTTGCTCTCTCAGCCCTTACAGCAGAGATATCTTCACACCGTGGTTCTTGATGTTATTGATACAAACCAAATCAGTCTCGGTCTCTTGATGATGATAGCACAAACCCAGGCTTGCAGGTTTTAATTCTCTGGCACAACAACAAGGCATTAGAGCTGCTGCAATCGTGTCTGGTGGGTGGTTAATACAAGAATAACCATCCCTGAACTACACAGGTGCTCCCAGAGCAATTCCAGCAGCAACAAAAGTGCTGTTCCTTCTCTGTGCCATGATCAGTTTCCCTAAATAGAAATAGAATCATGAAAAGCTTTTACGTGAACACAAAAGTCTGTGAAAACTACCAAATTGGTTTTAAGACTTTTTCTTCTCAGTCTAAAAGTGTGCTGCTTTTTTCTTTTACCTAAGTATTTGCAAGAAGTTACAAAAAAAAAAAAGAATGCCATTAATATCCAATTCTCTAATAATTACTTTAGGAAAAAGCAAAACTAATGCTGAAATATCTTTTAGGTGAGTGATACTTGTAAAGAGGCAAACCCCACAATTATAACAGCATCTTCCATTAAACAGTTCTAAGTACTGTATTTGCAACATGCTGGAGACTCATTATTTCAAATCCAACTTCTCAAAGATTTATTTTTCTTTTGAAACAATTTCTGACAGCTTTTGATCTTCTAAACTGAAAAAAAAATCAAAGAAATCTGTTTCTCTGGCATATTAATAGCAAAGGAACTTCTGGATGCTGCAAAGTAGGAACTGAATATAATAGCATCTCAGTTTTATTCATCTTCAAAGAAAACCAAATATATTTTTGAGACTAAAAAAATAGGATACCCTACAGATTTTGAAGGGATGGGATAAACCTCTTTTCACAAGAAAAGATGACAAGAAATTCATCTTGAAGGACATTCACTATGCCTCTGTCCATTTAATACATTTACAAGCCAGCTGCCATGAGTTAATCTGGCTTTTACATCTGAAGCAAAATTATTTTATAATTTGGGGCTCATACACCTAAGGGATTTTTCCTGTTCCCAAATTCTTTGGATATTGTAGATCAACCTGACAACAGACACGGCACTAGCATACACTGTTGTCTAAAATTTATGCCAGGGGTTCATTAAAAATCCTTTTGTAAAAGTTATATATAGGAATCTTTAAAGTCTTTCATTCATGGCTTCCTCACTGCAACTCTTTGCTGGTATAAGAATGAAATAACAGCAGCTGATTAATTATCAAACTTGTGTGTGTTTATCTGTATAACTACAACAGAGCTAATACACACTCAAACCCTGAAGAAATAATTACTTCCAAAAACACATTTTACAAAGGTTTATAAATTTGGGTAATCCTGCAGAGTTTTTCTTGTAGAACTGACTGGTGGAAATATTATCTTTGCTTAATACCAGGCTGCTATCAGAGCAGGCCCAGGACATTGATCACACACAGGCACCAGCTTAGCTATGGCTGCCATGGGAAGTTGCAATCCTGGGGGAATTTTGTTACTTACAGTGCCAGGCTTGTCAGAAAGAGGTCAAAGGGATATCTCAAAAAAGAGCTGCTGGCCACTAAAAATCAGCTGGGTATGCAAATTTCCAGAGATAAATTACACAAAAGAAAAAAACAAACAAATGAAAAAAAGATAATTTAGACTGTGAACAGTGAAGGGACAATGCAAAGGAGCCACCAACAGTGATAGGGCTGAAAAACTCTTGCTGTGGAAACTGCTTTATTATACATCACAGGTGTAATTTTAGCATGTCATTAGCACCCAAAAATAACAAAATAAGGGGCTGTGCACACCTGAATGTAGTTGAAATGAATTGTACAACCTGCAGCAATTCTGACAGCACAGAGGATTTTATGTGTATTTACCAGTGGAGGCAATTAATGGATGGCATAAACACCACTTTTCCAAACTCTTTGTTTTTGAATGTATAATAAAAGCTTTGATTTTATCTTAAATAACTGAAAGCAACAAATCTTGGGAAAAAAAATCTTAGCTGGCATAAATTGCTGTCATTTATTTATCTATGGCAAATTATGCCAGGTGAGATTCTAAAGACTCCAGAGATGGCAGTGCCTCAGCATGATTAGACATTAAGTCACAGTGGGGGTTATCAGAGTAAAATGATGAAATTTAAAGGCTGTGTTTTAAGAAAACGTAAAGAAAACCTGACATTTTAAAAATCACATTTAGGGGGAAAGAAACCCCAACAAACAAATGTTTGACTCTGGCAGAAATGAATTCCAAATTCACATGTAACACTACTGGTTTGGCTTTTTCAAGTCTTGTTTTTCCCCAGAAAGGATTTTTCTAAACATCTGTTAAAAAAGAAAGATAAAATATCTTATGGCAGACACCTATACCACACTATAGCAATTGAAACAGCCACTCTGTAATTCTAATCCTTCTTTGTTGGGTTTCTCTACAGAAGGAAATACAAAATAAGCAGCACATAAACATAGGATTGTACAAGAACATTGCTACCTTCAACCCAAAGATCTGAGGCACTGGGATTTATACTGGAAATTAAAGAAAAAGTCTAGAAATTCATGTGAGAATATGTATTAGCTAGAGTTTTTGTAGGAAACATCTGAATTTCCATGAATCACACAGATTGATTAAAATAAAGAGGAACTAGAGAGTCAAGTCTTGACCTAGATGCAGATATTTTGAAATATTCTAAGGTTATAGATTAGATAGACAGACAGATAGATAGACAGATAAATAAATACATATATATATATATATATATGTATATATATACAACTTCACAGTCTGTCATGCAGCTGCAAAAGACAGATTTAAGTTTTCCTCTGAGTTTAGAGTTGGGATTTCTGTTTGGAGCTCCTGATTTCACCACAAATTATTTCTCTATGTAGGATGAGTTACAGGCATTGCTAAATCCATTAGTTTCTTGAAAGTTCACACAGCCCTAAAGATATAAAATGCTTTCCAAAAATTTGACTTAAAAAGAAGAAATAGGAACAGAAAAGTGAAATCTATTCTACCAAGAGACTCAAACAAGATTTTTGGTAGATTGCTGAGAAACAAACTATTCACTCATGGGTTTTCATTTTCTAATTCATGTGGAAGAACTATTCTCTGCACTGACACAATTTATTAACTGGAATTCTATGATTAGAAAAATGTGACAGTGAAGAATCCCTACAAATGAACAAGGCTTTAAAAATCCAGTAATTGTTTATGAAGTCTAGAAAGTCTCATTATGATGTCTGCCCTTCATAAAAAGCCTGGAAAGTTGGAGATTTATGGACTATTATCACACACCTCAGACCAGGAAAAAAATGAGAAATAACCTGAATTGAAATGGAATAAGTCAGCAGCTGTATCCATGAAATCTGATGGTGAGCCAGCAAAATTTTACAAAATACAGAAACACAGTCAACAAAATTTCATACAATTATTTGTAAATGGTAATACAGAGAACCTGGTTTTCTGGACTACCTTGAACTTAATATGTTTGTAAATTCTTTGGAGCAGGACTGACAGCTCCTTTGTCTTTGAACAAGACCTAACATGATTTTTTATTTGGTTCACATTCATGACCACAGTGCTAACAAGGATGAAAAAAATACAAAACTTCTATCATATATATATTAAATATATGTAATATTTATTTACATAATTATATTATAATTATAAACATTATTTCATCAAAGTATTGGCAGAAGTGTCATGGGATTCAAGATACACATCCCAGTGAAAAATAAACATGTTTCCCATGTGTTTGAATATAAGGTCCATGCTTGACTTAAGGAGAAATAATATGGCAGTAATCGTTTTTAATTAATTTTTATTAACTGACCAGAAATTTGATTGTTCTGGTCCAGAACTATGGTTCAGAGCTATAAACATTAAAATGAGTGTCCCAGGCTTTGAAATTACACCGGACTTAGGCATTTGGATTCTTTATTATTATTATTATTATTATTATTATTATTATTATTACTATTACTATTACTATTACTATTATTATTACTATTACTATTATTACTATTACTATTATTAGTGGTTGTGTTGTCATTTTATTTCAAATATTAAACTATTCTTATCTCAACCCACTAATTTTCTGATTTTAGTGGTCAATGGAAATGAAACCTCTGGAGTTCCTTGCCCACAGCAAGCCCAGAAGAAGGTTTGGTACTGTGTGAATGCAGAATGAGAAGGAACCATGCAGGACCCACATAAATATTCCTGTGTTTACCACCAGGAAAATCTTCAGTCAGGTCTCCACAAGGTCCCTGCTAACAGAGGAGTTGTCAGGAGATTTCAGGGAGGAAAGGAGCTTGGTCCAGAACAGGAACCATGAGAGGGACTGGTAGATCAGAACCTGCAGAGATGTGCTCTAACATTTCTCATTTCTGCACAACCAACTCCTTCAACTCCTGCTAAAGAGGATCTCACCCCCTGCCAGGGGGGCTGAGAAAGGTGACCAAGAAATAAACTTTCCACAGAGAAAGCTCAGGATGTAGTGCTATGAGAGACTCCATATCTGACAAAACCCAATAGCACTGGCAAACTCCTGAGCTGCTCACAAGGCTTTGCCTTAAAGTTTTCAGATATTTCCAAAATCTGCATCAAATTCTCAGCAGGCTGGAAAGGCAAACAAAGCAAGGCCAGATGCATTAGCAGCTTCCCACTTCAGCTGCTGTCCTCTCACTTCCAGGCTCAGATGCAAATGGAGCATCTGGGTGTTTATAGCATTTAAACTCTGTTCATTCTGTTCATCCCTGCTCTTCTCAGGCTGGCATCAGTGGGGCGTGGGGAAGAACAGGATATTCCCTCAGCACTGATGTTGTATTTGCCACTGCAGAAATTTTACAGTAATATTATCATTTTTCCACATTTTATGTTTCCTCTTCCAGACCAGCTGCTGTTTCAGGCATGGCACTGGGTCTGTAACTTTAGACAGATAATGAGAAGTCTGAACTCAAACAAGGTTGCAAAGTGAAAGAAACACATTTGTATCATTCAGAAATAATCAATTACCTCACATAATAAATGTAGATAGGCAGATGATGTCTGTATAACTTGCTGTCCCAGAAGGAAGATAAAAACAAACCTGTAACAGACCTGAAAAAGAGACTGAGCCAATACAACACAAGTTCAGGCGAAAATTAATTCAGATTAGGTAGTCTCTCATGTTACAAACTCTTCCTATAGTCTGATGATCATCTTTACTAGCTTGAAACATACTCAAAGAGTAGAGAGCATTAAGTCATTGAGCAGACAATGAAAAGAGAAAGTATCTATTTGGCCAGTGAATACTTTAAAGTGTCTTTTCATCTGAGTTACCACGTTGCTGAAGCCAGAAAGTTTTGCTTTGTCACAGAAGTCTTGTTTGTACCTGCAAGGAAAAACAGACTGTCAGCAAAACTCCTCAGGAAGTCAGACAAGAAATGTGATATAATACCCCCTGCAGACACCACCACACTGTCTGGATTCAGAAAATAGATCAAAATGTTCAAAATAAGCCTCTAGTTTGCAGAGATACAAGTTTGCTGTCCCTGTTACTGTGGCCAACATGTCTGTAGGAGTTGTGAGAGTTTGGATGTGGGGTGCTGGAAGATGTTCTGCTTCATCACTGCTCACCACTCTGGAAATGTCCAGCCTGAAGCTGGTGAAAGCCCTGGAAGTGACAAGGAAAGGCTGTGAAGTGTGGAAAGCACGTGAAGGTTTGCATGGATGGTGCACACCAAATGACAGGAGGTTTGTAGCTCGGTAGGACACTCTTCAAAGCAGCTCCCAAATGACCACTGCCAACATCACAGCAGCCACTTGGAAGCTCTAGCAGCCAACCAGGAAAGCATCCTGGATGATTTTATCAGAGCTGTACCAGTAGAGTCATGTCTATTTTCAGATCTATGTAATGAAATTATTGGCAAACTTGTGAGCAATGGTTGTCAGAGAGCAAAGGGTTTACTTAGTGCTTTGAACTCCAAAAATTCTTTCATGATGATCCATTTGAACATCGTCTTAAAATCTAAGCATGGCTTTGCTGAATTGTTTTCTCTCTTGTTGTTTTCATTCCTAAACAATTTCAAGTTATATTTGAAGCAAAGAGACTAATGGCTTTGAATATTCATGCTTGAGCTGAGATATCCAAAAAATTCAGGTTTGAATTTAAATAAGGATTGCTCTTCATCGTTTTTGGGCTCATAGTGACATAGGAAGTGGAGCAGAGCAGCACTTCTTAGTGTCCAAATGTCATTTTCTCTGATACTTCCTTGAAGTGAGCTCGGGGGGTGATTAGATGAGAAACAGAAGTGCAGCTCTGGCTGTAACCAGAGAAACAACAAACTGCTTGAATTATCCAGCAGAGGTGACCTGGTGCTTGAACTCAAGCAGGACCCTCTTACCTGATTACAACAAAAAACAAAGAAAGAGAAGCCTGGTTTGCACAGTACATTGTATTCTTGATGCCATCCACAGCTGTGGACTTTTGTGAAGCTGCTGTTGAGTGCAGTGCTAGTGAATACACACTGTCATTACAAAAGAGATGTAAAAACAGAACTCTGTTTAAAACTGTCATCTGTCCTATCAAAGCTTCACTTTCTCTCTCTGCCAAAAATCAATCTCAGTCATCTCAAATTATAAATACATAGAGGTGTACCATTTTCTCCATTGTTTTATCAATCAGTTTAACCATTTTTAATTAAAATAGTTCATTACAGATCAATTTATCTAAATAACAGTTCTCCAGATTTCATGTGTGTAAGGAATGACAAAGTAGTAAAGGCTCAAAAATCTTTTGTCAGATGAAGAACTTACCCTGGAATAGATCCAGTTGTTTCGAAGGCTTTATTAAAAGATGGAATTATGGTCAGCATCAAAGCTCACAAAGATTCCAAAGTGGTTTGTTTTTTATCTTTGTGTGGTTTCATTTGCCTTAGTATTCCAAATGTAGATAAGCATTTCCTTAGCCTTGTATCTACATTTTGTTACATTTTATTCATGTTTGAAAAACAAACCAACACCCTCATGAAGCACCTGGGAAAGAGATGCCACAAGAGGCAAGAAAAGCTGGGAGCTGAAAACAAAACTCTTCAATTTTGAGAACTTTCCAATCTGGATCAGAATCTCCTCCCTTCCATTCGTTACCCTAATTTTTGTTATTTGAAGACCTCTAACCGAGGAAAAAATGAAGAAATTCTTACCACATCTTTAATTAAAAACTTTACTCTCTAAGTTGTTGTTTAATTCACATTAACTGTAATTTGGAGGCAAAAAAATAAATTTTTTTCTTTGTGTTTGGGAGCTTAATAAACCAGGTAACAATAGAAATATTCTGCCTCCTGTTTTAAATAAATTGCTAAGGAACAATGTCATCCTGAAACCCGAACACTCACATTAAAGAGAGCAAATTTCATTACGTGTTCCCTCTATTTATTTTAATCTGCTCATTCCTGGGGAAAAAAAAAAAATGAATGAGAATTTAAACACATGCAGCAGTTTTACAAGAAGCAACTTTTTTTTCTAATTATGTATTCTTTACTTATTAATCAGTGCTACAATTTCCTGTGACATTTAACACAGACACAAGTTATTTTCATTCCAAAAGTTAGCAGTTCACTGTATCCTATACACATGGCACAAGCATTGCAAATGTAAATAAATGTAGGCGTCTGGGTTTTAACCACTGCTTTCAGAGAAACGTCCTTTTTAATGTGGTATAACTTGCAATCACACTGAATGTCATCACAGCTTTTGAGAGTGGGCAAGTCTTCATGCAATCTTAATTTTTCACTGAAAAAAAAAAAAAATCCTGGCATCTGTGCAAAAATAATGAAGTCCACAGAAGAGGAAAGAGAGGAATGTAGCAAAATAATCCTATTTATGTTCTTATGCACTACATTTCATTTACTAAAAATAGCATGACTAAATTCTAATAAATAAATATACTAATTGGTCATTGGAAATGCAAATTTCAACAACAATCTTTAATGCAGTATAATAAAACCCATTACAAGCACCAGCTTTGTAGATGCTTTGATTGTAAATAAGAGATTAGTTTTAAATTCAGATGTGCTGAACAGGTTGGCATAATTTCAGGTAGCAGTGGATTTAGGCTGCTTGCCAATCTGTGGGAAGAGCAGATATATTAATACCTGCACTGTTTCTACTCTCATATGTTCAGTCTGAGTGTTTGCTATTTGCTACATTAAATTATGCTGAGTGGCAGACATGAATATGGTTTTCATCTTCCAGCTCCTTGCAGATCACTTTTCTTAGGTTTAGGAGATTCCACGGGGCCATTTTGCCTCAGAGCTTGTCTCAGTTTTCCATCATGTCCAAACAACCCATCTTGATGGCCACAGGATAAGCCACCTTCCCTCTGGAAATGTAAAGCTAATTTAAGTCCTCATTTCCCCTGCGCTGGGATATTGCAAACATGTGCCCTCACCATCCTTCATTTTCCCTGTCTGTGGCAGCATCCATCCCAATTCCCATGCAATCAGTGAGTGAATTTCTCCCTTGGCAGGTCTGCAATGGCCAGCTCTGTGCCAGTTTACATTGGCCAAAGATCTGAATTTCCCTCTGGGAGAGGGCGTGTGTGACACCACTTGAGCAGACAAGGATCTCACAGCCACACCACGAAAGGCAGGAGAAGTTTTGGCCCCAGTTTCTCCCAGAGGCAGAAAATCAAGTGCTTTTTTTGGATATTTTTTATATATATATATTTGGAATTTTGGACAGGGCCACAGCAATGGGGTTTATAGTGTTTCTCGCTAAGCTCTACTGCTTTTAGGGAGGACTTTTATCATTCTAGACTGTATTTTCATGGCTCCAAACTCACTCAAGCATCCATTAGAGAAGAGTATCTTACAGGGCTGTTAAAAACTGCCTGGTTTGCCTGAACTTCACTGCCCTACTGAGAGTTTATCAGGTGGTTCTAGAGCCCTTTGAGCTTTCCCAGCCTCAGCCACCTGTCCTCCTAATTCCTAAAATGAAGAATTCAGCTGATACTTGGGTACACATAACTGATAAATTTTGCAAACCACACATTTCAGATTTTTTAAAGCACTTAAGCTCTAAATCACAACTGTATCCATTTTAGTTGTTTATACCTCAGCACTAAAAAAAATAATAATAAAAAAAAAAGGTTGCAGCTGAGTCTAAACCACTGTGTGGAGCTAATCAGTGTGACCACTCGGTGCTACTTCGGGTTTCCTTTCCAATCCCCTCACCTTAATTACTGTCTCACATACCCACTTGTTGCATCCTGCCTTAAATTACTTGTAAATTCTTTGGCACTGGGAATGTTTCCAGTTAGGCTTTAGCATATCCCTAAGCACAGCAGTCTGAGTAGGACCTGAGGGACTTTTGTAATAAGAATAATTAGCACTGAAATTGGGATGCTTTGGCCTGAAGGGGAAAAGCCACAACAGGGAAATTGATTGAGGTGTCTAAAACGAAGTCTGTTGAAAAAAAGAAATTGAAAAGCCCTGAGTGGCATCTCTAAGAGATGATATAACACAGTGACAGATCTTTTTGATGTACCAAGTAACCACAGTACCTGAGGAAGACAGTTTTGACATGTGCTGAGAATACTCTGGGGCAAGACAACCCTTCTTTTATTTGACAGAAGACAGCTGCCTTTCTTACCTTGAATTTTCCTTGGATTCTTTGGTGGCATACAAGCTTTGGTAGGACTTCTCATAGCCGAGTCCCAGAAAAGCTCTGGACACATGGAGAAAATCCCAGACTGTGTGCCCAGTATTTTTCCTACCTCTAACTTGAAAGGATAAGGCCTCCCACAGCACCCCAGGTTGTGTAAGAAACATCAACTTTTTTGATATTATTGAGGTTGGTTTTCTATAGGAATGAATGGTAAATTGTAACTGACTTGTGTCAAATTTTGGTACCCACTGGACACAAAGGGCAGGCTCCAATTTTACAGGCCTTGGACATTTTGTTTAGTGCTTTTCTCATAACCCATTGCAGACTGATACAAACTCACATATTTTTATAAACTGGATACTCTCTGAAGTGCTTGTCTAGTTTGGTTAATCATCTAGATCTTCCTGCAGGGCATTTTTCACTCTGCAGCATTGTCTTTAGCATGCCAAAGTCATCATACAAGATCAATTGATCAATTATTTATTAAAGGCTTAACTGAAGTACAACAGATCTAGAGACCCAAATTCCTTACTCATGGAGTTAAACTAAGCTGTACCTACTTCAGTGAGGTCCTGCCTCCTTACACTACTGCTATGTTTTTATCAGCCCTGAACTCTTATTAATTAATCATCTTAATGATTGCTTTTAGCTTAGACAATAATTTGAAAATTTCCTGAATACATGCACACACAAAATTTCCCCAAGATTTTGATCTTTTATTTCTCATATCCTGATGAATGCCCTGCACAAAGTATTCACTTTTTAGCCTTGCTTTGTCCCATTCTCTCAGCAATGACTTGCTGATGCCAAGGAATAAGATGTGATTCAGCCCTCTGGTGCATGGAGAGGATGAAGAAGACACTCTAGGGCTGGCTTTAGTCTACTCCCTGTCATTGCAACCTGCTGGGTTTGTGCAAATAAACATAGCTTTGGGGCTAAAGCAGCAAGACTAGGTATTTCCAAGGTAGTACCATATTAATGATCATAAAACACACTTCCTGACTCTGTCCCAGGAGACCTTTTCAGAGCTGTTTTATGAGAGACTAGGGAGATCTGTTAATGAGTGAAGTAATTATTACCTGTGGGCACAGATTTAGAACGACTTCATGCTTCAGACTCCAAAAGCGTAAATGTCTTTGTTACAACTATGTTGTGTGCAGTAAACAAAAGGGATGCTCACAGAATTACAGATATGGATGTTAGGATGCATAATGCTTTTTCTTTTTTTTTTTTTTTTAAACATTCAGAAAAAAAATCACTGAGATAAACAGAAGATTTGGTATCATAAGCTCTTGTAACAAAAAAGAAAAAAAAAAGAAAAAGAAAAAAAAGTGGAGTAATTTTCCATATAATGAGCATGATGAAATCTACAACATGTTGTTTATTTAAAAGCATACACAAAATTAAACTACATTTCCTGTTTAATTTACAATATTAAACAAAAGCATAATATCAGATCCTGATACCACTGTGCTAATTCAGAATGTGCTCACTTTTGTTTTGTTTCCAATATTGAATTCTTAATGTAATGTTGTGTGTTAATCTGGTGTATTTATAGATTTACACATGTGTTTGTGAGATGATATTATATAATTATTATATAATCTATTTCAATGGAGCTTTTTTACACAGAGCCTGCACCACACAAGACTCAAAAATATCAGTGGCCATATGGCCACCTTGTGCAAGATGTTTTGAGCTTTTTTGGGACTCTATTAAAGTTTGATAGTGATCCACCACTGGATAAACTAGATGACAGGGAGGAAGATTAGAGCTGTGGGTAGCATGGGTTTTACTCTTCCTGTTTTCAACTTTCCACAGTCTTTAGGAGGCAAATATAACTCCAAGAAGATCTCAAAGCTGCTGCTATCTCAGGGACCAGGTGATGCTTGAACACACCTGAGAAGCCATCAAGCACAGAGCTACTACACACTCACACACCCAGATGTATTTCAGCCAGGATCTGGTACCCAAAATCCCATAAAGAGAGGGAAAAAACCAAATTGACAGTGGTTCTTGATTTTTTTTTACCTCCTCTTTGCATTTAAGGAGCTTTACTGAAATTATGTGGTTATAATAAAATGATGTAAAGCTTTTGAGGCACTGGAAGAGGTTGCTCAGGGAAGTTGTGGATGTTCCATCCCTGTTCAAGGCCAGGCTGGATGGAGTTCTGAGCACCCTGGTCTAGTGCAAGGTGTCCCTGTCCACTGCAGAGGATTGGAATGAGATAATCTTTAAGGTCCCTTCCAACCCATTCCATGACTCTGTGGCTCTGAGAGGCACACTCATGCACAGGCGTGCAAAATTTTCTCCCCAGACTCCTCCTGCAAGAGAGAAAATTCAGAGAGTGAATTCTTTCAGATACATAACAAATGTTTTCTCCTCTGCCTCCACTTCTCCAGATCCTCCAACAACCATCAGATGATGAAAGAAGGGGAAGGAAGCACCTGGCACTGTGTAGCCCCCTGTGATCTTGCTCAGAGGAGCTTGCAGGGGTCTCTGTTGTGCTCCCCTAGAGGAGAACCCCAGGTATCAGCTTCTCTAGCAAGTGGAGGTGCTGCAGTGGGCACATGCAGACCTGAGAAAAACTGGGGAAATGGGTGCTTTCATAGCAGAAAAACTTTTTTTTTTTTTTTTTGTCAAGTCATTTTCTGGGCTCCCATTCACGGGTCAATAGTGGCCCCTCCTCAAGAGCCAGGTTTATCTTTTGGTAGTTTGAATAATTATCATTTAAAAGCCATTGTGATGGGTCTCCTCACCTTTAACACACACAGCCATCACATTCCTGCAGGGATATCCAGTGGGCAGAACACAAGGAGATGAGTGAGGGAGGAAAAGCTCTTATTTCAGAATAAATGTTTTTAAAAGTTAGCGATGATTATCTGAAAAGATTTTAAAAATAACTGTGTCATGGCTTAAGGTTCATTATAAATACATGAGAAGGTCTGAATTGCTCTGGGTACCTGCTTGCAAGCACTTAGTGGTTACAGTTGTCAAGACAGGTAGGGAACTCATTTAAAGTGTAGCTTAATGCAATCAAAAAGGAGAAATGATTTCTATTTGCAAAGGGAAGATGACTAAAATAACACCTGGAAAACTGATATAGTGGATACCAGAATCTCACCCAAAGCAGCAAGAAAAGCAATTACCAGACCAACATCATACAGGAAACACATGGTCTAAATCTTGATTTTTGATAGACCTCAACTCCACTGTGAGGTTCTACCCCAAGAGTTGCATTTTGCTGCTTTGTGGATTTCTGACAAGTTAATTTAAGGGAAGTTTGGGGCTGGTTTATGGCCAGGTGTGCAATAAACATAAAATATTTTTTCAGTGTTCTTTAATTCAAAATACCAGCTCAACTAATGCATCCTTGGTGTAAAGCCACTGAAATCAGATACTGTCCAATAAATCAATTTTATTTTACATTATACAGTTGTGCAATCAATATTCAACTGGCCTAAACTGGATCTCATCTTACAAGTTATTTCACTTTCTGGAAGATTTTTCCCTCTTTAAGTATTTCTTATTTTTGCTGCAGAGTTTGCATATAATACAGGGGAAAAAAAAATCAAACATGCATAGATATACCCCAGAAGCATCTGGGTCCTGTATATCTGTTTACTGAAAACGTGAAATTATGCAAGCCTTGATAAAACTGCTCATGTGGTTGTGTTTTGGAGTCTTCAGAAATGCAGAACACAGTGAGTACCTGGACCAGGCTTCAATCCTTTTAAATGAGAACCTATACTATGAGAAAACTTTTAAAGCATTTTCATTCCTGAAGTCATAGTTTATCACTTACATACTTTTGTAAACTCTATTACACATTTAGCTGCAGCTTGAGTACCTAAATAGGATAAAAATATAACTTTGCTTCTTCCATCTTTTTATTTTGTATTTCTTGTTTGGGATTTATATCACAACCACTTGTCTCAAATAGGAACTAAACTTCTTTTTCTTTTTTTTTTCCCCCCAGTGAAAGGTATGAATTCCTGAATGGTAATTTAGCGTGGACACTTCAGGGTAACACTGCACGACTTCCCACATGATTTACATTAAGCTTTCATTAAAAATGAGAGTGGCTTAGATCCTACTGCATAAGAGCAGCAGAAACTAGATGATGGTCTCCAGAAGCTGAATGAAGAAAGAGAGAATTGCATGATTATTTAATTTTTTATACTCTCTCCTTTTCATCTGTTAAGAATTGTAAGGTAACTGTCCGGATAACAGGAAAAAGCTGAGGATCAGTATCAATTTGGGAAGGTGGACTCATAGGGATTGAGCTGGCCAGGGACCCTCTCTGTTCACATGGAATAAAATCCAAGATTTTAGTGGGAGAAGGGTTAAATTTTAGTGCTTGTCCATGTGAGCCAGTTTTTCCTTTAGCCTGCATACAATCAGGAGCATGGGGCTGCAAGATACGTTCTTGCCCGTTGGACTCAACACCAGCACCACCGGCTAAAATCTACAATATTGTCATGCAGAAATCCAGATTAAACAGTGATATTGGTCCCTGCTTACCTTAAAAATCTACGAATTCATGCCCAATAAATGAAGATCATCTACCATGTAATTTTCAGCGAGCCACGGCGAGGGTGGGACAAGAATAGCATCAAATAAAGGCAAACATCCCTGAAATCTGCACGCTATTATTTCTACCCAGAAAAAGAGGTCTGCAGGTCCAGGATGGTGGTAGTGGGAAAGAACATCTGGTGGCTGGAAGGTAACCAGAAATAAGGAACATATGGAAAAAGGGCTGTGGAGAGGCGGGGATGGGGTGCTTTCCAATGCTCTGTGTCATAATGCCTAACCCCAGATTTAGTAGGGGCCACTGAGTGAGGCTGTGTGGTTGCCAGTGCTTTGTGGAGCATTATTGTTGCTTTGTTTTGTTTCTAAGGAGAATTACAATCTGTTGCTATATTAAATACAGGGTTTGTATGTGTGTAGAGATGCATGTGTTTCTCCTCTGCTTTAAGACATCGTTTTCAGCTTCAGAAGTAATTTTCAGATTCAGAAAGGGTGGGAGAGCCAAGGAAATGTGATTTGTTTGTCTACATTATCTGGGAACTACATGACTTGCTGTTTCCTAGGGAAAGCTCTATAATTTGATTGCAGATCTATATTTAAATGTGGGAGAGAGTCTAAAGGGGACCTGACACCTCCACTGTAAAAACTCAGATAATACAGACTTCAGGAGTTTAGAGTTCAAGGTATTTACATATTGATGTTTTCCAGCACTGGTGCAAGCAATCTAGCAGCACAGGATTTGCCACCAAAAGACTGTTTGGTTTGGGGGTTTTTCAACTCTCATTTAAGTGCGAATTCCTAGATATCTGAATTTACAAAGGCAGGTCCACTGGATTTCCATTTGCATATTTTTGGCAGCAGTCCACCTCATTAATGCAGGAGAGAATCAGCCAATATTATAAGAAAAGCACATATGACACTCAAGGGAATTAGAAATATATTGTTAATTTGACGGAGTGTTAATAGGCCCCCTAATGTCACCAGTTTTTCCTAACAGTTGTCTGCAATGTTTATTTCTTGTTGGACCAACAAAATCAGGGTTCATATTATAGATGTGAGCTCGGTGATGGTGGCTCTTTAAGAGAGATGTGTTCTCCAGTAGGTGCTCAGCATTTAGTACTCCTCTTCATTTTAATCAAAGTCTCTAAGTCAAAGGAGGGAGGAAATCAAACTCTGACTCAAATCTCTCGTGTAGAAGTAGATATTATTTTTGAATGATGCCTCCTGAGAAACTTTCCATTGACCTCTAAAGCAGAAGGGCTGCAATGGAGCGGTTATCAGGTTTAACTTTTGTGACCCACAGCTGAAATCATTGTAGACGAGTGGCTACGGGGAGATTAAATTCAGAATGTCCTGTAAGCTGAAAGAAATATAAATCTAAGCAGTGCTCTTTAAGAAGCATTAAAGAGTGTGTATAGAAACTTAAAATTCCTCTGTGTTAAGTTACTTGGTATTCCTTTTCCATTCCTTGTAGATTTATGAAGGACTACACCATTATTTTCGACCTTTTCCTACTAAGGACTGGGAGGTTACAAGTTTTGCTCTGGTAATTACCTATCAGTCTAACAAAGTAACCTTAATTAGTGGGATTTTTTCATCCCATATATAGGAATGGGGCATGGTGTGAACGCATGTTATTATGATTTAACACCTCGCTCAGATCTCATGTATATCCTTTGTCTTCTGCTGTCACCACTGTAATTAGGCAGCAGAGGTGCAATATATTCAGATTTTTGTCAATACCTGCCCAAAGCTCTAAATGCACGTGTGATAGAAATGAAGGCTAATATGCAAAGAAAAGCTGTAATGACCACTGTAGACAACCAAGCTCCATTTAGCTCACTCTAGTGAGCTCACTCTGGTTTGCTCACAAAAGCCTTGCTCACAGGATCACTCTGGTTTCATCAAGATGGATTATTGCTCTGAGAGAGCAGATTTTTTTCCTCTTTCATTTTAGCACAAATCTGTTTTATCTTCCCTCAACCTGGCTTTTGATTAGAACAGGTTCAGTAGTGCTGCAGACAATACTTGGATCACATAATCTGTGGATTTCCAATTTGACTCGCACTGATTAACCAACTTCATTATGCACAAATCCCAAGCAGGCAATCCCACACATCCCTGTGCCACACTTCCTCCCTCCCCCTCTAACTCCAGTTCACCAGGACTTGGGAAAACCTTTTCTTACTGAACACAAGGGAGAATGTCTTCCCTCCTTCCCTGTCCTTACACTCTGGGATTACATACACACAGTTATTTTGTGCTAATGTCACAGGAAAAAAAGTGAAATTAATCTATGCAACTAAGTATTGCTAGAAATACTCATTAGATAAAAAAATGGTTCACACAGTTTCCTAAAATGTTCCATTTCATTCTTATTTGTTTTCCATCTAGCAATGAGGTCTCAGTCTCCAGAGAATTTCTCCTCCTGATCCCAAGAGCAATATTTATTCACTCAGAGATTAAAACCCATCTATGTGATACAGGTAACTAATCAAATTATTCAGACACTGACTATCAAATCATTTCAGTGAAATCTCTCCACCAAAAGAGAAAAGCAGCACAAAAGCTCTTATGGATGAAATGAGATTTATTATTTTTAGGTCTGCCAGAAGACAGTCAGAAAGCAGGAAAAGACAAATTTTGCTGAATAAGTGATGTAAACAATGTGATGTCACCTGCTTTCTTCATCAAGCTGATACTGTTCAGCAGAGAGCATGAACAGTGCTCTTAGTCTCTCTTAGTGAGAGACCTGCTTTTACTATCATTTACACTTCTCATTCAATGTTTTGTTTGGAACTATCAGGAACACTTTACAACTGCTGCAACAGTGAATAACTTATTTCAGGGATCCCCACTGCATCTTTCATTATGATAAAGCAGCAGCTGTGCACAGTAGAATTTGTCAGAGACCAGTTTCTAAAAGAACTTCTCTTATCTCTTTGTTTTTTTACAAGCTCATGGGAAGCCTTCCTCCAAGGCACCTTAGGATGCAGTTCATTAAAGCTGTGTACATGGTGAAAAGCCATCTGGGAGGGAAGGGATGGTGCTACAAGTCACAGGGGGGAATGGATGTAGAATACACACGATGTGCATGGTAGGGGAGGGATGGAAAAGGATGAGAGGAGTGTATGGGAATGCAATCTAAATACTGGGGAAATATAAATTATTGCAGAGCCATACATTGGGCTTTAAATTAAGTTGGACAGCTCCTCCTGGTAAAATCCATGTGTTCTTGAAAATGTATTAGTAATTAGCATTAACCAATGTACACATTTTGCAAATAAGCCAAGAAATCCCATAAAGTGGGTAGTTAAAAGTAGACATCCAGATGTGACTTGTCGAACTTTTCATCAAAATTAAACAAATACTGCAAGGGCAACCCATCTTACCAAAAAAATCTAAAATAATTCAGTGAATTGTACCTCATCCCTACCTGGTGACTGTGAGAATCACAAAGGAGTCATTACATCCAGAAAAAACAGCTCAGAGGAAGACATCTGAATTTCATGCAGCTAAAACTAGGTGAGATGTTTGTGATTACCCACATTCCATCAAATTCAGAGGAAAAATAAGCAACGGAGGGAATAAACAAAATTTTATATTACTAAAAGACATGCTTTCCATCAAGCCTCTAATTTTCATTTTTTTGTGATGTAATAGTTATAATGCTCAGTAATTGACTGGAAGATGAAAACTCTTGATATTATGAATTATCCTTTTATGCAATTAAAATTATCATGTTAGCAAAGTTTCAGGAATGATCATATGCTTCTTTAGCTATGTCTTTAAGTAAAATATTAAAACATAAAAATATTAAAAGCCATCTATTCCAGAGGTGTATGTCATTCTTTACTGGAGGCACAAGAGTCAGTCAATGTTCTGTAAATATCTATTTTATACATTTTTGTCTAAGAAAGACACTGTGAGAAGTCTCATCAGGTTAATGTGTCAATATATCCTTGTTAAAGGATGCTAAAGGATGCTCTAAAAAATAAATATATCATGATATCTACCTTATGTTTAAAACCCAAGGCTAAAAAGTAATGCAATTCAGAAATCTAAGGCGATGTGCCATTTAGGTAGAAATGCAGGATGATTTCTTCTTTTCCACTGGTTCCTGTGCAAATGGAAATGTATTTTATTTTCCCCAATAGGCTTCCTCACCAGAAAGGAAGATACATGGCTGAAAGCTGCAATGGAGGACAGGCTTCTGCAACTTTATTCCTGTACAAGTCATCTGGCTGTAACAGGACTTGAAAAATATATTGATTTTTATGTACATTTCTGTGGTGTTCCCCATACAATATTTCAATACTGTGCACAAACTAATGCAGGCCTAGGCATGGCTCAATTCTTATTCTGATTTCTACCAGTGCAACATTGACTTCAATGTGCTTATTTTAGATTTTCTCTAAAGGAATTGAAATTGAAGGCAGACTGCTCTTTGAGCAGCACTCAGAGCTATGTAGTTCAGCAGAATTTACACAATTTCTATTAGCACTTATTCAAAGTTGGCCACAAGTGTCAAATGAAGCTCCCATTTACAGAAATCAAGGTACTTAATTAAAATCTTACCAATAAAACGGGGATTTTCCATTGTGTAATTGGAAGTCCAGACACTTAATCCTACTTAAAAATAACAAGTGCTCACACTTTTAAATCAAGAAGTGCCCTTTTTATTTTACTTTCAATAGTGTGTGAACAGTAAGCTCCCTATGGTTTTAACCACTGAATTCTTATAATTTAAATGTTTTTGAACTTCTGGTGAATGTTCTTATTTGTTTTTGACTTTGAATTTGATTATGCCGTTTATACTGTGATGTCCCCAGAGCTTTGTCAGGGTAGGGAAGCTTCCTTTAGAAATCAAGATTTTCTCAGGATTAATAAATGAAAGTAGGCTGTATCTGTTTAAACTCATGCTGGGAAAGATCTAACTTGCCAAGTCACTTGAACCAGCAGTTAAGGATCAAATCCAGAGGGTTGGATACTGCTTTTCTACCTGCCCATCCAAGGCAAACAAGGAATTAGGGTATGCCTAACAATGATTAAGAGTCTGTGTAACAACTGCTATAGAGCATCCTGGAGAACATCTCCATGATGGAGATACAGACTTCAGACTCTTTTTTTACAGTGGGAATCTACATCTCATGCTCTAATTTAACAATTGGAGAAACTGGGCTATGGAGGATGGGGTAAGATGCATCTCAGGTGATACAGCAGGACAGTGCCAGGTCTCTGTTGAGCCCCCAGGGCTGCATCCAGGAGGTCAGCCAACCTAAAAATGAATTTATCATGGCCTCAGACTCCACAGCTCCCTTTCAGGAAGCAGTCAAGACACTGAAAAGTCAATCATTCCTTTTGACCAGTGAGAGCGCCAAGTATAGAAGGACCAGCCCAACAGTGTTTTAACAATTACACCATTCATTTCCAAACTGACAGCCATGAGGGTGCTCACTCAGTTTCCTGAGGTGCTATAGCAACTTATGAAATGATCAGGAAAGTATTTATTTAGACATTGTTTAAACAGGACCCTCTGGGAATTATTTTTAATATACACAGAAACTAATAGAGAACTTATCCAGTTTGGCGGGGTACTGTGCAGGGACTGGTGTGTGCTTACATGTTCAAATTAAATTGCCTTCTGCTTGTTCTGCATACCAGGCCAGCCATGAATCACTGTCTTTGAATAATTTTATCTAGTTTGAAATCATTGTGCTGTGACAGATTACAGTGGACAGAGTATTTTTTAATCTCTGCTGAAGTGCAGGTGAAACAACAGGAGGCATCTCAGGAGCTTTGTAACATTCACCTTCTCTCATTTGAAGGGAAAAAAACTTTGTGAGGTTCCTCTTTGTGGAGAATTTCCCCCTCTCCACAAACCACCATAGGTTTTGGCAGAGTCACATGCCATTTGGCAGGATTCATGAGGGTTTGAGAACTGCCAGGCCTTCCTTTGCCAGGGAATAAAACTGATCCAAGCTCTAAAGGAGTCAGTTGAGAGCATTCCCTTTCTGAGAGCTTTGGAGCAAGCCTAGGTCAGAGATGATGCACCATAACAAAGCATTTCCAAGCAATAATCACAGCCTGGTACTCACTGCACCCAGAGAAGCCAGTTTGGTTACACTGGGTCAGATCCAAAAGGCTGGCAGGAGCCACTGAGGTGTCCTGGCCATTCTCTCTCTCTGCAGCTTTCATTTCTAGGATCATTGAGACATTTCACCTGGAATGGAAATAGGAACACACAGCTGAGTGCAATTGTAGGGACCTCAGTAACTCTTACAAGCTCTTTCTGACCCATTTCTCCTGCTGCTGATACACATACCCAGCCAAACTGGACACTGGGCTGTCTGTGGCCTTGTGGCCTCTGTTCCCGGAGTGAGGGGAATGAGGCACTGCATCCTCCAGAGCCTGGGCAGCAGCACAGGATAACCCACAGTGTGATGTGACAGAGGGACAAACTTTTAGAGGTGTGATACAAGGGCTTTGGAGGTGTCCAGTGCTGTTTACCACTGAGATATTTGTCCAATTTTTAATAATTCACATTACTAGATATATTGGATATTACAAAACTCTATTCATCCTCTATAGCTCCTTTTCAGAGCTCCACATACTGCAATAGGTAGAGACCTCACTAAAACAAAGCCTTGAGAGTCCTTGTCAACTGTCCAGAATAAAGTTGGCTAAACACAGTATGTGTGTGTTTCAGTCTCCTTTCAAAAGGATGGACAGTCATCCTTGGAGATAATTAAACTGTAAGGTTTCAGGTCTTGTAAAGGTGTTTAGCTCTTCTGAAATTAGGCAGCATTAAACCCTGAGTCAGAGTTAAAATCCCTTTCTCCTCCTATCCCCAAGCTGTGTGCAGTGTTCTTAGCCTGGCAGCCTCCTCCAAGAGTCTGTTTACAGCAGACACAGCACAAACCACAACCACCACTTAGCTGATAGGATCAAAACTATGAATATAAGAATAGCTGTCGTGCTCTTATTCTAATTATTATCCTCTTTCTCTAGTTCTCTCCGGAGATTTGATACTTGTTTGTTGCAGCAGACATATCTATTATTAATCTTTAGGTAGTCAGTAGAATAATTTGCAGCATTCATTAAAAAGTATCACCTTATGGATTACTAAAAAGCATCTATGCTTTTGCTAATGAGCCCCAGTAGTGCAATACTTTACATATTTTATGGCCAGACAATTATGTGATGTCTTGTTTTTATAGTCAATCTGAAAATAAATTGTTTCAGACAGA
The DNA here is from genome assembly GCF_001522545.3 of Parus major. Taxonomy (NCBI): domain Eukaryota; kingdom Metazoa; phylum Chordata; class Aves; order Passeriformes; family Paridae; genus Parus; species Parus major. The sequence goes on along the minus strand of NC_031775.1, from coordinate 28,035,423 downwards.
GACAGTAGCCAACATGAGAGAAGTTAGAGCTGGGAAATCTTGCCTCCTGAGTTGCTGAGTTATAGCTGTGAAGAGGTGACACATTCCCAAAGCATTCTTTTATTATTTCTAAAATCCTGCAGCCCACAAAAAATGTCTGTTATTCACACTTAAGATAAAGTATGATAAATGCAAGGAAAAAGAAGCCAGGAAATTTCAGAAATAAACTGTTCCTTTATGGAATGTTTTCTTTTTACTTTGTTTTTAAACAAAGTTTACTTTGTTTTTGTTTCATCTGAAAATAATATAGATATTTAACACTTGCCTACTTAAGGTGATAAAATCTATTTTATCTATAAGTAGATGGTGAAATCATTCAGCTCTCAAAAAAAGGGCAGCATTCAGTATTAAGTATTTGCTCATATGAAGTGGTTGCCTCCACGAAGAGTCACCAATTTACATAAAGATTCACCCATTTGACCTCACAATTATCCAAGGAAAAGTATTTACTTCCATTCCAAGTTGTCTTTGAGAAATAACATGCTGTTCTTTTATTTTCCCTGTTATTCTGTTTCTCATTTCTCCCTTTTGTCTTTGTTCTATAAAAATATTAGTGGAGCAAATCCATCACAAGAGGTGGCAGCTCAGGCGTCTGGCAGTGTCCTGGCCGTGTGTGTGAGCACAGCCCTGGAGGGAGCACCTTGAGGCATCCGGGAATAATTCACTCTCAATGCCCATTAAATCCCCAGCTTCTCCTTGGGGACTGCAACAAGGGTGCCAATTAATGTCAGTTGTCACAGTGGTTTGTGTGGCTGGGACACCTGGCCACGAGGGGCTGAGCAGAGGTCCCCAGCAGCATTTCTCTGTGCTGCTCTGGTGTATAAATGATTCCACAGGTGAGGAAGCAGCCCTGACTCATCACAAATTTCATCCATTGCTGGCACCAGGGGGACAGGAGCTGCAGCTCAGCCAGAAGGGTGGACTCTATCACAGCTCAGTTCTCTGTGATCTTTCCCTCTTTCCATGATGTCTCTCATAGCAAAGCTGACTTTCTTTATTTTCTCCTTTGCAAACTGACAAGAATCAATACTTCATTGAGAGCTGCTGCTTATACAGCTTTGCAGCCCAGCAGGTACAGACCAATCTGGTGTCACGACAGATGCAAGTTATTTAAGTAATATTTGTTCTATTCCTCCATAAAAGTGGGTTAGAAATAGTTTAGGAGTTATCAGTTATTGCAATTTATTGCTCTTCAAATGTTTCTTAGCTTATTGAAAAGAGAGCAGGGCATTAATCAGAAAACTTCTGTCAGCTTCCATTCTCAGCTCCCCATGTTCATCAGCAGCCACAGCTTGTGGAGACTGGCAATAACTACCCACAGTCTGGGTTTCCAAAACCCATCTTTTGGCAGTGGGCAGTTAATTCTGAGAGCAAATATGGCAAATTATAATTATTGGTTTATGACTGATGAACTTTGGGCTTTCCCCAGCACCCTCTCCTGCCTGCAGACCACACTTAGGTTTCCCTCATGCCTCATATGTTTGCATATTTCCCCTTTCTTTTTCCACAGATGTAAACACTCACCTGATTTTCACTGGAATAATATTTGGCCTCATTCCCTGATTTTCAGTGGAGTCTCTGTTAAAATTAATTGGTCCCCTGGGACTAACATTTGCCGATATCACCAATAACCTGTTGTACACAGAAGCAGATTCTGCCCACCCAGGGGAATAATTAGGGATAAAATTCAGTGTGGAAAACTTTGTGGACCTTTTTTCTACTCTGTCCCCCACTGGCATGGACTTTACCAAGAAACTTTCTTATAATCTTGACATGCTAATAAACTGATTATTATTGCTACTCAGTTCAGTGAGATCTTAGATTATGCCTCAGGATGAGATGGACAATTTCCTTCTTTTTTTTCTAACATGTCCAGCTATTAGTCAGATATATTCTGTTTTTAAGCTGGCCTGATCACCTCAAAATCTGAATCACCCATCTGCCAGTAAGCTATGAAAGCTGCAAAGTGCAATTAGTTGTACAATATAATTAGTGCATTTTCCAGGATTTCTGAGTCATGTCTTTCCAACATTCTGCAGTGAGATAGAGGTGTTTCAGGCTTAGGTGTTCATGGGAATGAGATTCCTTTTGTGAGAAGCTCCTGAAAACATTAAAGGCTGTTCAGAACAAAATTAAATTATATTGAGATATTATGCTGGGTTTGAGAACTGATGCTGGATTGCACACATATAGGCACATAATTGTACAGACTGGAATAAAAAAGAATAAAAAGAAACTTCTGAATATTAAAATTTCATTGTAAGTATGGCAGGGCAATGTCTTTATCTTCTCACAAATTTAGATGCCATTGAACCCCTAAAATAACATGGAATAGGTATTAAATATCCGATCTTTTAATTACATCTCCCATCCCTCCAGATCCTTCCCATGCATGGTGTAAAACTGAGCCCATCCAGTGTGCAGGTTCATCCCTCCTTTGACAAACAGAATTATCCTGGGATCAGAAAACTGCGGGCAACATGGACAAGTTCTCATCCGAGCTTCCACTTTCTGTCCCTTGGATGGCTGCCCCACAGAAAATGGAAATGGACACCCACTCTTACTCAACAGGGATGTGTTGGCAGCCCAGGGTTAGGTGGATCCCAGGGAGAGGGGGAGGCAGAGCTGTGTTTGTGTTCATCCTGCACAGTCTGTGGGCTGCTCTGAGTGCTGAACGCTGAGCATTGATGCGGAACCAGAGTTTTTCTCATTTCTCCAACTGCCCTGGACCCTGGCTGGGGGGGTGTGATTTGCATAATCACTACCCAGGTACAGGCAGTGTGTGCATGCCCTGCTCTGGCAATCAGCCCCTGCTCACCCAATCAGGGATTTGCATAATCCCCTTGCAGCTCCTTCCCAGCAGCTTCACTCTGGATATGCAAAGCCCTCCATTCTCCTTGGCTGCTGCAATCCCTCTGTGCAGAATGGCTTCTCCGCTCCTTCGTTTTTCATGTTTTGCAGCAATAAAGACATTTCTTTTGCCCTCATGTCCATTTCCATGAAAAATGAGAGAAAACAAACTGAAATCCTGGCACAGGTTGGTCTTTCCAGTAACTTCCCCTTCCATTTCTTTTTGATCTTATCTCTAAATTTCCAGGTCGAGGCTGAGGGAGGGGATTCTGCCCCTTTAACTCGTTTCAGCAAGACTCCACCTGCAGTGCTGTGTCCAGTTCTGGGGTCCTCAGCACAGGAAAGACATGGACCTGTCAGAGCAGGTCAGGAGGAGGGCCATGAAGATGGTCAGAGGAATTGAACACCCATCTTATGAGCAATGGCTGAGAGAGTTGGGGATGTTCCTCTGGAGAAAGGGAAGGCCACAGGGAGACCTCAGAGCACCTTCCATTACCTCAGCAGGGGTTATTGCAAAAGGACAGGGGTAATGGTTTTAAAATAAGAGAGGCTCAATTTTAATTAGATATAAGGAAGAAGTGTTTTACTGTGAGGATGGAAAAACACTGAAACAGCTTGTCCAGAAAGTTGTGAGATGTCTCATCCCTGGGGACATTCAAAGTCAGGTTGGATGGGGCTCTGAGCAACCTGATCTAGATGAAGATGTCCCAGTTTTTGCAGGGGGGTTGAACTAGGTGACCTTTGGAGATCCTTTCCAAGCCATGCCATCCTAATATTCTGTGTTTCTGTGATCTTCCCTGTCCCACCATCCTGCACAGGGCAGGGCTACCAGGAAATCTGTCCTGGTTATGTTTCCACCAGGAGATCCACGGCCCAGTTTCTTCTTGACCTTTGCAAAAGTACACCCAGGCCAGGTCCTTTGGGAATGAGAAAGGGAAAGGAGGGGAAGGATGTGGAGCACAAAACCATTTATGAATGGAGAGACCACCTCCAGGGATACAGATCCCAAATACCTTACTGTACTCAGTCTATAAAATTTCCTCTGCTCTTCCTGGCCTTTCTGGTCTTAGACTGAAGATTCTAATTTGTTTTCAAGGCAATGCAATATATAAAAGCAGCTAAAATGAGCTCCATAATACCAGTGTCCCTCGTGTATCCCATTTAATATCACTGGCTGTTACATAGCTATGAAATTTAGAGATAAAATCCTTGACTTCACCAAGTGAAGTGCCAGTGAAGGTAGAAGCACACTGCACAAAAGCAGCAGTGAGTGTGACTGATTTTCCTTTCAAACTATTTTAAATGAGGGTAGGTAACTTCATTTGCTTTTAATGTGTTGTACCATTGCACAAGAAAATCACATATAATGGGTGAATGATGAATCATCAAACTCAGAAATAAGGCTGATTACAAACATCAACATCATCTTAAAGCTGAGGTCATGTCTTCAATCTGGAGAAAGCATTTAAAACCTCGAGGTAATTACTTTCTTTGTAAAAAAGTAAATGGTATTAACTTCAGCCTGGCTTCTGAGGCCATAGACTATTTGTGATATACAACACCTTTGCCAAGACCTATCAAGGAAATAACCTTAGGAATGATGTATGGCACAGCCTAATGCTCTAAGAGGAGTCTTTTGCTGACCAGCCAAATAGTCGTGAGCTCAGATTCCCCACATTTTATGATGTCACAGAACACCATAATCCATAAATCTTTCGTAAATGCCTACTTATCTCTAAAGCACCTACACACATTGTTGACAACGTTTTTTTGTAGAACTGTAAATTCTTACTTGTTACAGGTATTTTAATGTTTCTACAGATCAGATATTTACTGTTCTGCCTTAGGAAGAAATATGCTCAAGGCAAAATTTTTACTTTATTGCTGTCTGTAATAGGCAGATATTTTTCTTGCAAGGGATTTCCTGCAATAAATACCATTGTCATTCTTATGACTGAAGTTGTTGGCTTGAAACACCTTGTCCTGAAATACTGCCTTTCCAAGCCATTATTATATAATTACTACAGCTTTTGACCTAGTTACACAAAACAGGATGCAGTTTCTCCTCAGTATTCCTGAGGAAAGGACAAAGGGGAAATATTTATTTTTCAGGTGAAAAATTGTTAACTTAAAATTACCAGGAGACAGGTACAAAACCCTCTTTGAGTTGTGTCTGGAGCTGTGTGTGCTTTATAGCCCCAGCAAACACCTGTGTTTGCAGTGGAGAACAATTGCAAAAAACCACAGTAGTCATGATCCAATTACCATTAAACCAGTCAGACCACAGGGGGACAAAGGGTTTGCTTGAAGGGGTACAGGGGTGGCACAGACTGATGTTTTTTATTGCCTGTGAGCTCTGGTGCATTGAGAGGATGGGCTCTGCAAGACCCCTGTCTCCCATTCCCAGGGTTATGTTGTGCTAAAGGGACAGGACTGTCCCCCAAAATTAATCTTTCATGTCAGATTTGTAGGAACACAAGCAAAACAGAGGAAAGGAAATATTCAGTAGAGATAGTCTAGCCAAAAACAGTAACCACATTCAGCCACTTTTGAGTACACCCTCAGCAGTACAGTCATGTCTGGGTGTTTAGCATCAACAATTCTGCACCTTTTCACAGAGTTGTCCAAACCCAAGTGCTTAAAAAGCCTTTTGCATAGAGGACTATGGTTAGCAACACCACAAAAGGCCTGGAATAATCTTTCCCTATCAAACAGAAGCCTAAAGCTGAAAAACTACTTTAATATGTCCTTGGAAATATTAAAAAATTTGCTGTGAGTGTAGGAGATGAGCCTCATTCTTTGACCATTCTGAACAGTTGTTCTCTTTATCCACTGCATATTTGTCCCAATACCAGTCAGACAATTCTAATGCAATACTTAAGAATATTATATTTCTATAATGCAAAATACAAAAGTGCTTTATTGGTATCCCAGACTTTGTTGCAGTCATGTAGCTTAATTTGTTTTCAAAAAAATTTTCTTTTTTCCCTCTGAATTATGATCTTCCCTTACATGCAATGAAATGTTGGCTTTCTTGTTTGAGCGCTGCTGCTTCCTGTTTGCAAGTACCAGAACCTATGCTCTTTAAACTGCAGTTGTTATTAATAAAGGTCTCAATGACTGACAAATCCCTACTTCATGCCTCTTTATTTTACCCATGGGAGCTAGTTAAGCTGTATTGTTTGATTTGTATACATTGATGTTCTGATAGCACTGGCCACTTCTGTTTCAGCTGGAGTGGAAATGCATTCCTTGTTGGCTCCTTATTAAACAATTCTTGGGCAGCTTTTGTGTCCACTCACAATCCCTTATTTTCAAACTACTTAAACACTGCTCAATTTCTTTTGTCATTTTCTAATCTCCTGTGTCTTCTGAGTGCAGGAAGAAAAATAACTCACTTATTTATGTCTGATTCTCCCTTAACTTGCCTGGTTCTTCAAAAAAAGTCTCTGTATAATTACCGTGCTGTTAAACCATCTCTCCAGAATTCCTTAGAAATTTACTTCTTATCTCCCTTGGAAGTAAATCACAGTTTAATCACCTGCCAAAGCTGGTATTAAGTGTCCAATTAAAAAACAAACCTTTTGCAGCTTATCACTTTATGCTGTAAGGAACAGGTGTGTTTTTAGGTGAGTCCTGGGCTGATTTCTATTGAATTATCTGGTAGGACTCCCACTGGCTCCAGGGCATGTGGAATGAGGCAGATGGTGGAGGATTTCTTTGGAATAAGGACCTGATGGATGTCTTCCGAGCCTGGATAACTCCCCCAAGGCTCATTGAAGCCTGCAGGTCTGAAATTCCCAAGGATCTAACCCTATTACATTCCTCAGCCATACAGCCATGAATTTGCAAATTAGGCAGAACCGGGAAGAAGCATCATTAGGAAAAGCTGCTGGAATAGCTGAGAATGACTGAGGGGCACATCTAAATGGATGTCTCTGTCACTGGCCCAGGATTCCTGGCTCTGTTTTGAGATGGGTGAACACTCCTCACTGTGCACCCAGAGATGATACATTTGGCAGAAAGTTTGTCCTGGTTGTGCCATGGCTGTCACATCATTCATGACAATGAGCTGTCAGCACAGCTTTGTGCAAATTGCACTTTGACACTGTCCCAGTAAAATGTTCAGCCCATGCTATTGGGGATTTAGGTGGGTTTATGCTGGAAAGCTGCTGATGTGTCCCATCCTTTACAGTCATATTTGCCTTGCCCATGCTTAGAATCTGATCCCTATCTGGTACATCAGAGCTGCACCAGTTCTTTTTCTGAAAGACTCTGTATCTGGGGAGATAACCAGCTGGATTTGCTCTTATCAGCCTGCAAGGATTCCATCACCATACACAGAGAAAGATTATTTAATTTATACTTGTTCTAGCCTATTTGTGCACCAGTGACAAATACACATACAAATCTCTGTTGGGTACATGGGAAGTGCAGCATCCCCTGACCACAAACACCTGTCCAGCCTCAGCATCACATCCCAGTTGTTCTTATCGATCCTAACAACCCAGACAGTCTCCAGAGACTCTCCTCTTTTCCTGCACATTGTATTTCCATGGTGCTGAATAATCCACTGCACACTCACTTCTTTACACATATCTCCATTTTTCAATCTCTTATGTGATCGTTACATATGATATGTGATAAAAGGTAACTTTTCCAGATCCAGAAATGGTGTCATTCCATAAACAGGCCATTTTGTCATAAGATAGCACAGAAGATGTTCATACTCACTTAATAAATGTCCTAAGGGTATGCCAAGGCACAGAAGATTGTGGCTGAATGGAAACTTCAGTTCTTCCAATTCACTCTGCTGTTTTTATCACGTACAAAACCCTTCCCAGTGGATGTTGTTGCAAATGGATACATCTGGGTCAGACCTGGAAGACCCTGCCTAAGGAAAACTGCTGCTGAACTGGAGCCCTGGGTGAGAAGTGAAGTCAGAACCTCAATGTTTGTTCAAATAAATCAGGGCTGATTATCAGTGAGTGGTGAAACTGTAGATTTTACACAATGATATGTACACATTTGGCTGTTTGAGTATTTTGTAGTTACATTCATTTTCAGTCATCTTGTTAAATGAAAAACAGATGCCACCAACAAGTATTAGAGCTCACAAAGACGGATTTACACATTTCTTTTACTGAGTGTTTTTATCAATAATGCACATGAAAAGGGTCTGGGAAGTTTTATTACATTATTTTAGCCACCATAAATCAGCACAATATACAAAACTCACTGAAATTACCACCTTAGGGCCAACACAGCAATGATGAAATGTTGTGTTCTAACCCTTAGACCAGACTGGGTGATGATCCTCTTTTCAAACATTGCTGAAGTGATCATGAGTGCGATGATGGACTTTGTGACCACTTCATTCTGTTCATCCAGAGAAGACAGGAAAGTAAAGGCAGGCCTGGGGAAAGCAGCTCTTAGGGGATGCTGTGTTTTTAGCCAGGCCCAGGACAGGATGCTGTGACACCTCACACTGCTGGGTGTTTCCTGGCTGGTGAGGGATCCTCTGGAGGAATCTTCACTCAAAAGGGATTTGAAAGCCAGAAGAAAGGACAGAAGTGAGCCTGTGCCACTGGTCCTCTCCACCACCATGCATCTCCAGGCAGGGTGGGAGCTGCTGCAGCCCCTGCCTGCAAAAGCAGGACCCAGTTCATGCAATAATAGCTGCTGCTTTTGGGTCTCAGGCAGGGACAGCCCTGGTCCTGTCCCTTGCCAAGTCAGCACAGCCACAGATGCTTTCCTAATCCAACCACAGCTTGCATCCCTCATCTCAGCCCTGCTTTGCAGTAATCCCATTCAACTGCATAATTACTGCCATACTCAGACAACTGTATAATTTCCTCTTGTGCATTAATAACAGTAATAATAGTACTAGCAGTAATAATAGTAATAATAGTAATAAAATATAGCTGGGATTTTTTTCCCCCACTATTAATTGCTTGCTCCTTTGGCCTTCCTATGGAGATGGCCAGCAATGATGCCAAGCAGGAAATTGTTGTTTGGTTTGAATATTGTCATATGCCTCCTAGAGCTCCTGTTGAGACCACCAGTTTGTTCCAGAGAGGACATGTTCAGTAACTATCAGATGATGATGACTAACTGGTTTATGAATTCAAGTCAGTGGTCTAGAAGTGAAAGGATTTATTTTTCTGTTTGCTTTTTTAATCTCAGCATCAGTCCTCTGAGCCAGAGTCATCCCATTTTTGTCTCTCCATCAAGCTGTGGTTACACTGATTTGTCAAGATGGCTTGAAATTCTTTTCTCTTGTCCTTTGAGGCCAGAGACTTCTTTGTTCCTTAATATTATCCTCTCCTCAGTGTATTTTAGGATGATTCTCTAACCCTGTCTTGTTAAACCTAATTGGACAGAACCTTAATAGAGGTGACTACATCAAATGTCATGTTTTCCTCTTCTCTGACTACTACTGTAGCCACTTCCAGGAGTTATTCTTTTGGAGAAACTGTTTCTTAGGAAGTATAAATGTTTGGAAAAGAAATTAGCTCCAAATGTGACTAGCCACTCACCCATAAGTCATGATTTGCCTATTTTCCCAGGCTTTGTTTCTTGTACCAGTCAAAGGAAAGCTGAAAACAAAATAGATTAAATGTTTTCACAACGTAGCATCAAAGGCTATAATTTTGTTCATTCAAATAATTTAAACAAGATCAGACAAAGTGAATACTTGGAAGGGACCCATTCTAAACTCACAGGAAACCCAAGTATTTCAGGAACCGATGGTGTCTGTGTGAGATGGGCAGCTAGTGCTGAAGCGATGCCACAGTGTGGTTTTCAGCAAAAATTGTGAAAATTAATCAGTTCAAATAGATCCAGTCAAAATAAGGGAACATTTTGTACATCAGATTTATGGCTTTGGTTAGAAGAAGTGAGATTCGTTGAGTACAACGTATCTTTTGAAAACGCTTTTAAGTGGGGATGTGGTGTTTTCCAATCACTGAATGTTGTTCATGTATGGGGTTTTTTTTTCCACTGGCTCCTTTTTTGACTGAAATGCAAAGCTGTTTTTTAATCCCACAATACTTTTCAAAGTATTAAGTACACAGCTGAAGAAATACGCACCGTGAACTAATTAGACGGTGAAAACAAGGCTATTTCCCTCCTTGTGGATTGTCTCAGCAAACACAGAACCTTGCAAATCCTAACACTTTGCTCATTTACTGAGCCAGCAAGGAAAGACAAGAATCTTTTGATTTAAAATAATGGAGCTGAGGACTTCACCAAACCTTTCTGATGATGTTCAAAGCCCAGAGTGACCCTCTGTCCACCTCCTGTGCTGGGGACAGCACCAAAGACAGCTGCTCAAGCCCAGCAGGACTTCAGAGGCCACAGGGCTGTGTTTCATTAGTGTGAGAGCAAGTCAGAGAGACAACTGCAAGCTCTTTCTCGTGTCCAACAGGCTCATCAAATCAAATATGTTACATCCGCTGCACTGGTGTCCTGGTGAGCTATTACGTCACCCAGCAGGAAAAAATAATCGTATTTGGATCATCCAGACGCAAACCCAGGAGCTTATTAGTGAAACTGTGTTTGGAGACATTGAATCACACTCAATTATGTGTTCTAACAATTGCCCAACTGCATATCATACAACTTCAGCCTTGAGTTTCTCTTCTTAAATTCCTTTATACTCCTCATGAAAACATTGATGTCTCTGTAAAGGCTAAATAAATGGCTAATTGCATTTCAGTAATGTATTTTCCTCCAAAACGATTTTTAAAAGCACTCACAGATAAACCCATTGCCATTTAAACTGTGTATGAAACATGAGTTTTTATTCAGGGTGAAATCCTGGCCCCAATGAAATCAATGGGAGTTTTGCCATTGACTTCAGTGGGGCCAAGATTTCTCCCTTGATGCACATGATATATTTTCCTGACATTTAGAATGATGAAACAGCCCTGGTTCTGATTAGCCCCATGTATAAATAGTATCACTCAACTAGAGCAAAATTCAAATCAAACCTCAGGCATCTTTGCTGATGCAGTTTTGTTTTGCAGTGCTGTGTGCTCGTGGAGAGACCCAAATGGCCATTTGGAGTCAAGGACTTCATCTGAACCCCCTTTTGTGGATTTGCACTTCAGTGTGCATCAGAACATGGGGAGCAAAGGGTTAGTAAGCATGGAGGCATCCAGTCATATGTCTTGTGACATACATTTTTCCAGCGTGAATTCTTCATTAAAAGAACCCTTGATGTCTCACAGCTTGTTACCAAATCGGGCCTTGACTCTTAATATAATTTAGATGAGTTTAAAATATTCTTCTAAGAAAAGCTGCCTCCACATTTATAAAAATTGTATACCATAATATTAGGGAGAAATCTGCTGCTTGTTTTGACAAGTTTCATTTTTTCAGTATCATATGAATATATTTTAACCTACTGCTTTATGTTTGAATCAGCAGTACTGCAGGAGGAAAGAAACATAGTGGGATTTCTGAGACTATTCAATAAATTGCTTTCACATTGCACAGCAGAAAAACTTATTTATAACCTTTCCCTAAAATGTAGGGTTTTTTTTAGAGAGAAGGAGTCATTGGAAAGCAGAACTAATGGAGACACAGTGGCAGAGATCAATAGATGCTAAATGAAGAGGGAATCATTGCAATCATGTCATTTCCTTTGCAGAGTTAATCCATAGTTTCCAGGGCCTGTAGCTTCCCTGGCCATCCTTATAGCATCTTCCAGACAGCTCCAGCATGGATGGGAGCTCACCAGCTGGAGAGGCTCTCTCCAGGAGTGGAAGGGAATGGCACAGCCCCTCTGCTCCTCCTGCCCCTCCCCAACTCCCTCTTATCTCCTCTGCCCCATTACCTGCCTCTGCAGCACACAGGGCTGTGATACTCCATGAGACATGATAGAGAGCAAGGACCTGTTATTCGCCTGCTATTCAGGCAAAACTCCCACTGGCATCTCTGAGCCCTTAAATAGTACAGCATGTTGCAAGTGGAATTGTTTATTGTGTTCAGTCAGAGCCGGCTGCAGCCAGCTCTCACTACTGACTCAACTACACGAAATCTCGCCCTCCTGTCATCCCACACTGCAGCACTCACTGGGCCCAGCTCTGTTTCCACTTAAATGGTGGGGAAAAAAATGGAGTCAGGATTGCTCCACCATCTTCTGAATCTGGGCACTCTTGAAAAACTGCGAGAGAGTCTGAAAGATGAAGCCAGCAGGTCAGGCCCCATGTCAGGCAGTGTGATTTACACAGCCCTGGCAGCCAGGGATGACCTGAGCCCAGGATCTGCTTTTCCTGTAGCTCACCCCTCTGAAAACCAGCAGATCAAAACCATGGAGTAGCTCAAGGTGAATATCAATAGCAGGATTTGATCCCTAGTGGCTCAAACAGATAAACTGTCCCCTGCTCTCCTGCTTTGTGCTCCAGTAGCATCCAAACAGAGCTCTGTGCTGTAGATTTATCCCCAGCCATCAATCAGTGGCTGGACTTAGGACCTACAGGTATTATTGCAATTTACTTGGCTTTATAAAGCACCCTTACAGCCTTATTCACACACACCACTGAGGAATGCTGCATGCAGCAGGTTGTTTTGTCATTTTAGCAGTGTTAAAATTCATCTGGTATCTCTTTCTTGCTAAGTGCAGGTAGAGACACACTCTTGAGTGAATAGAAAATGCTCCACTTGTGAAGTGTAGAAGCAGGTCAATAGACAACTTTCAAAAGGAACCATTTAGGATAATTAAGCAGCACATACACACCAGCAAGAGTTTATTTTGTATTGGAAGGCATGTGGTTAGGGAAACAATAGCAGTTTTTTCCCTGGAGAATGTTAATTAAATTGAACACCCTGGAAAACTGAACTATTCTTACCACAAATCTATAAATCAAACTGCTCTGTTTGCTTAATATAATGCTTTGCTATTCTAGTCACACTGAAGTGGGCCAGCCACACAATGCCAAGATATTTCCATGATGAGCACATTAGAAACACTGATTGACTATAGATCTTATGGATGTGAGGCCAAACCCATATCTCATTTACTCCAGAATAACCAAGATCAAAATCTGGCCCACACTGTTCAGATTAGTACATAAATAACATGAAAGGTTTGTGAGCTCTGTAGCAGATGCATTATGTACTTGTTATTTGTGCTGTAGAAGTCCCTGGCAACTCCAGTAAGGCACCAGGGCTCTGCTGTGTTAGGTGCTGTGCAAATACAGAGCAAAAGGATTTGTCTTTCTGCTTTGCCAAAGTAGCCTGAAAATACCTGTGAGCAGATGTTCACCTCCCCAGCTCATCTCAGCAGGGTGAGGGAGCTGCACTCTCTGCTAGAGGTACAGGAGGACAGGCATTAGCAACGTGGTCTGCTTGGTCCTGTCTTCTCACAGGCTAAAGGGGCTCTTTTTGCTAAGGTATATTCTGACTCTGAAGCTGAAATTCCCAAATTTTACACCCAGGGGCCAGCAGAATTTTCATCTGGCATAAAGAGAATTTCTCAACCAGGCTGAGGCTGTGTGCAGGGGGATTGGCCAGCTCAGCAGCTGGCCCTGAGAGCATCACCCACAGCAGGGCTCCAGTGCCATGGTGACTTCAGCTGCCACTCAGGTCTGCATCACAAGACACATCAAAACAAGCTGCACACATGGTGTGAACCTGGTAAAGCATTTTCATGTTTTCTGGAGTGGGCTGTGACTCAGGTTCCCATGGAAAACCCTTGCATGCAGTTGTTTCCCTTTACACGCAGTTGTTACTCATTGGAAGAAAGGTCATTCTAGCCCCAGCCTGACAGCTTGTTATCTATGTCTCACTTAGATGTTAAATAGAATTTAGGGAAGGAAAAGATCCAAAATTTCAGGTTCTGAAGGGAACTTTGCATGCGCTGAGGAAATCAGTTTGATATCTGGCTGTGTGCTGTGCAAAAGCCATGCACGTGACTGAGCATGTGTCCCTGAGACAGGGCAGGCTTTAGGAGCAGCCATGGACAGAGGAATGGAGGAGCCACACCAAACTTCACGTGGTAAATCACTCACTGCACCAATCAGCAGTGCATCAGTATCTCTGGAAGAGGTTCTCCTTCAATGGAAGTGCTCCAAGAGATGCATAATTTGGAATGGTCCTTGTGGTATACAGAAGATTTTCTGTGCCTTGTTTGCATCACAGAGCTTGGATCAGTCAGCAGAGCGAAGACAGAGAGATCTGGGCTCAAACAGCCATAGGGATATAGAATGCAAAGCCCACACTTGTGCCCTGAGCACCTCAAACTCACCAGTGGCATGGCTGCTGCGCTCTCAGCTGTAAGGGTTCTCACCTGCACAGCATCCCAGCAGTGAAAATAAAGGCTTCTGACACCAGTCATGACACAAAGCAGACTCACTTATCACAACCTGCAAGTCCTGTGTCCATTGGAAAATCAAAACAGGTGACTTTTTCCACCAGTCACAAGATGGCAGCTGAAAGTTTTGCACAAATTTCTGCATTCTTTTCCAAGCAATGCCCACTCACCCTCTTTCAATGGTACCTCATCCTGGGCCAGAAGTGGAAAAGTTTCCAGTGTTTGACCTGATGGCTCCATTCAGAATTGCAGTCTAATCCTCCATTAATAAGTCTGGGTGACAGTGGATAGGCAGAAAAAGACAGATATTTTGTGTCCCCATAAAAAACTAAGAAGTGACAGTGTGGAACAGAGGCTATAAATATGTGTGCAGCTCTTTCTCAATTTACCAGTTTTCATTTGTGAGATAAAATGTAAAGCCTTTATTTCAGAGAACATAGAGTTACTGATCTTTAATATATAGCCCAAATATGCTACATATACCCCCTGGAATGGTTTAGCTGCTACTGGATTGCAGTTATCACTTGTAAAAAAATACAATTCTTCAGCAGTAAAATAGTGTCATGAGATGTACACGGCTGAAACTTTCCAAACCATGTAATTTAGCCTTTCTGAGGGAGATATTTTTGATTCTGTCATGTATGAATGTTTTGGGCTCTGTCACAAGAGTTGCAGATATATGTTATGTTAGGGGAGAGGTCTGGTATGGATCACACTTCTTCAGCCAGACATCAGTCACATTACAGGAAAAAATGAACACTTCTTTCAGTTCTCGTGTCTGACCCCTCCAACACAGTATTGTCCCCACTAATGAGCTGAACATTTTTGCTGATTTGTTACATGCAGCAAATATAGAAGCAATGAAACCCATCTGTGTAATTTATTCATTGATTTGGACTTGAATCCAAGTGTGTTCTAAGTAGCTCTTGTCTGTGTGCATGTGTGTGAGAGAGAATAGCTCATCAAAAACAAAAAGTCTTAAACTTACCTGCTTGAAATATTTATGAATAATGGAAAATACCCTGGATCTCCTCCTGTGCAACCCAGCAGCCATTTCAGAAATGGTTTAGTGTTAAGTAAGGGCTGCTGGTTTTAGCCCTGTATTTGCAGTAAGATCAAAAGATCATTTTTAGGAAGGTCTCCTGATAATCCTTTCCATTTTAAAAATAAACAAATAAAAATATCAGGGAAGGATGGAAGGCTGTAATAAAATAGAGCAAGCTCAAACACACTTTATATTCCCTCCTTATTGCTGAAAATATACATTCTGATGGTAGTTTTGTGCATTCCCTATGATTTCAACTTCTGTAAAACAGTTTTAATTTGGGGAGGTGTCACTGTTTCCACCCTGAGCTCTTCAAAACACTGCTGATTCCAAGTCACCTGCTAAAAATCTGTTCTCTTTTGAGCTACCCAAGGCCCTATCTCTTTTATTTCAGAAACAAAGCAATGTTGTGAAGGAATTGGTTTTAAACTGTTGGTTTCAGCCGGTTTAAGTTTCTACTTCACATCTCCAGCCACTGTGGATATTCGGTTCAGGATGCAGGGGTTGTATAAAGCCTCCCACACAAACATTCCCACCTGCACAAGCAGCTCTTTCTGTGCTCTGTTGTGAATGACAGAGGGAATTTATTGAGAAAAGTTTCTGGAGGAGTGAGGGTTTGCATGCACATCCCAAACTTTCCGATTACACAGCTGCCTTCTGGATGGGAAATGCAGAGGCAGAGGTGCTGAAGGGTGCTCCTGCTCTGCAGACACCCTCTGGTTGATAATTCCAACAGTGTGAGGCCAAACCTCATGGGATCCAAATGAAGAAAGGGAAGAAAAAAATAAATTTAAAAAAGAAGGGAGAGCAGACTAAACCACAGAGGATATATTACACTCAGCAAATGGAGTAACACTCTGATTGAACACAGACAGGGTTCACTCAGAAACCCTTCTTTCTTTACAAGTGGAACATTAACAAGCTGACCAGGTTTGAGGTAAGTCAGACTTTTTCTCCATTCTGCAGATTTTTTTGGTTTATTTTTTTCTCCCCTGACTGAGTGCTGGTGGCAACAGATTAACAGGTCACCAGACTGGCTCTGAGAATTGCTGCCAATTACCTGGTCTCTGCTTGTTGCTCTGCAGTCTAATGGCATCATTTAACACGAACTCCTCTCCCCACAGCCCAGCTGGTGACACCCAGTAAAGTGGGATTGATAGATAAACCTGCCTGGGTGTGTGGAGGGGAAAGTGGAGCTCATCATTTCGGGGTCAGTGTCCCTTCCCCTTCCTCTCAGCTTCTTCCCCATGCAGGCAGGGTGAGCAGGAGGCAGCTTGCTGTGGGGCACAGAGGTGTCGGGCTCTCCTGCCATCCAGGGCCCGGGCCCGGCCACTGCCGCTCGCACCGGCTCCGAATCCCCGAGCCCGAACCTCAGCTCTTCCCCCTCAGACAGCAGCGACGGGAGAAACATCTGAATCAACACAGCACCATTTACTCACAGAACTGACAGCCCTTCCACTCAAACTGGTTTAAAATAATCTACACCACATTCTTTTCCTTCTGTGTGTTTTGTTTTCTGCCTTTTTTATTATTTTTTTTTCACTTTTAAATAGGGATATACAACTGCAGTTTCTCACCCAGCTGAATGTGAAACCGTCCAGCGGAGGAGAGGGAGAAGTGACGGGCATGGCTGGAGTGGTGGGCGAGGGAGATGAGAACACAGGAGATGTGCACACAGGAGATGGACACAGGAGATGAGCACACAGGAGATGGACACAGGAGATGAGCACACAGGAGATG
>NC_031775.1:28016534-28018254 GCF_001522545.3 Parus major | reverse complement strand
CACACAGGAGATGCACACACAGGAGATGGACACACGAGATGAGCACACACAGAAGATGCACACACAGGAGATGAGCACACAGGAGATGAGAACACAGGAGATGAGAACACAGGAGATGCACACACAGGAGATGGACACAGGAGATGCACACACAGGAGATGAGCACACAGGAGATGCACACACAGGAGATGAGCACACAGGAGATGCACACACAGGAGATGGACACAGGAGATGAGCACACAGGAGATGCACACACAGGAGATGAGCACACAGGAGATGGACACAGGAGATGCACACACAGGAGATGAGCACACAGAAGATGCACACACAGGAGATGTACACAGGACATGCACACACAGGAGATGAGCACTCAGGAGATACACACACAGGAGATGCGCACACACGAGATGCACACACAGAAGTTGCACACCCCCGGGAGGCTGCAGAGGGCTCCGCGGGTTCGGATCCCGCCCAGGCTGGGAAGTGTTTCTCAGCCCTGTCTTCTTCACGGGAACTTACCTTCCGGACATGTGCAGATGGAAAAGTGGGGACATTCAAATCAAATTACAGACATGTATAAAGACAGAGTCCTTCTCTGGCAGCAGGAATGATTAAGCGGAGCAGCTCGGGAAACCTCCAGTATGAATATTTCATGTGAAATGATGCGATCCCCCCCAAGGTACAAGAGCCCTCCTTAATTAAACTGGTGTAAACGTTGCCTTTTACTCCTTTTTTATTTAAGTTACGGGGAGGAGCGGAAAGATCGACCTTATCCCCGAAAAAGGAGCAGCCCTTTTCCATGGGAGGGGGCACCTGGCCTCTGGGCGCATCCACGGGGCCGGGTGCGGGCACAGGGACCCCGGGGTGACACGGCAGTCCCGGGCTGGGACGGGCGAGGCTTAAGCGGTGGTAGAGAAGGGCAGGGACAAGCTCTGAGCTGTATTTGCCGGCCCGCATCTCCGTCCTTTCCCGCGGTGTCCCCGACAAGGCGGACGAGAGAGGGTTGTTAGCCCATGTCAGTGCCCAGCTCCAGGCCACCTCTCGCCTATCTCTGTCCCTCGTGTCAGGGTGGAAAAGGAACCAGAGTGACTCTTCCCTGCAGTCATCCCCAAGAAGAGCTCCTGCCCACCGACGGGCGAGGAGGGGGAATGTCGATTCGGGGGGCTGAGCTCCACTCCCGGCAGCGGCAGCTCGGCTGGGGGGTCCCTGGCTGGTCCCTGCCGGGGCACCCGGGGCTGAGCCTCCGGGAACTTTGATGTGCGGCTGCTGCGGTTTCCATGGAGATGCGCGGGGTGGCACTGGGAAGGTGGTCCTCACCTCGTAGGACACGGCTGCCCACCCCGGGCAGCCCGGGCTCTCCCTGCCTGCCTTTCCTAGCCCAGGACCGGGCGCTTGGGTAGGAGAAGCTCCCGCTGGGGAGAGGAAAAAGGCCCCGGCGGAGGGGCCGCCCTGCCCGCTGTGCCCGGCCGTGTCCTGCACGGGTGGCAGCGCTCCCCGCCCGCCAGCACCCTCCGCTTTGCCGAGCGGGGCTCTTGATTAGGCAGGGAAAACCTACAGAAAACACCGACCCCAACCTCTCAGAACTTCCCACAATGGTGGGGAGAATGCTGGTTTCCGACAGTCCTTGACTGTCCTAAAGACAAATTGGTGTGGATTTCCAAGCCTGTCCGACGCTGAAGTCACGACCCTTCCCCAAACTCCTGACAATGTCCCTGAGACA
>NC_031775.1:28011878-28016163 GCF_001522545.3 Parus major | reverse complement strand
CTCTTTTTCTCTCTTTTCCCTTGTATCTTGCACCAATTTTTTCATCTCTTAGTTGTTTTTGTTTCTTTTTCTTTTCCTCTGTTTCCTCGCAGATTTTAGTCAGTGTTGGCTTTCTATTATTTTGCATTCCCCGGGAATTTAAATAAAATAACGTTATTCTTATGAAAATACCTTTCAGTGGTTTATTTGAACAGCCTTTCCTGTTCCAAATCACATCTTCCCCTTTCCTCCCTTTTCCTTGATTCTGAACAGACATTTGGCAGCCCACGGAGAAGCAGGTAAGGTGCGGGCTTACACACCGCTACAAAAAAGCAACGTGCATACCGGGATGGGGAGGGTGGCACAGGAGATAACTCTCTGAAAAAGGATTTTTAGATCATATTTGGATCCTAAACATCCCATCACAGCAAACGCCTCCTCTCGACACATGTATACCAAATAAAATAGCCGTGATCGCATGGATTATAAATGAGATCACAGAAGAGTTTATCTGAGAGTATCTCAGTCTCGCAACCCACAAGAATGCACTTTCTTCCCTGCCTCTGATACCCACTTGCTGATCTAAAGATAAAATAACAGCCGTGCTTGTATTCTCCGGCCTTGTGGAGAAAGTCAGCACTTGGAGCGTTCTGTGAACACAGCAAAACCACAAAAAGGTTGTTCAAAAACTGATAAAGCTCTAAGTGTAACTCCACAGAAACACCGGAATCCAGCAGCTTCTCACGAGGCAGGCTTGGATCAGCTGCTGCTTCCAGACGTGCGGGACTTGACAGATGAGTTTCCACACCTTATCTAAGTTTATTTGGGTCCAGGTTACCAGCACCCATTCAGACAGCACTTACACTGGGGGAAATTGTTTCGAATTCTTAATTTATTTTTTTTTATTACTTTTTTAAAAAATCCCTTTAAAATAAAAAGCACAATTATATACGGAAAAAAAAAGAAAAAAAAATAAAGAAAAAAAAATAAAAAGAAGAAAAGAAAAGCGGCTGAAGCCGAGCATCTCTGCTCTTCTGGACTGTTCCTTTCCTGACTGGAAATCCCTGAAACTTTCCAGAGCTCCGTGTGTCAGGCGGGAGACAGTGAGTGGAGTGGAGCGGGGAAAGAGGATACAACCAGTTTGTCCTTTCCTTTATAGGTAAAGGACTTTTAGAGAGGTAATTTAGAGCAGGAGTCTGGGTAAGAACACTGTTCCCTGTGGAGCGGCTCCCTGCCCCCTTCAAGCCCCCAAGGAATGTTTTCAGGCAATGCAGGAGGCAGGGAGATCCCCCGCTCCCGATTTATAGCCAGGCTGTAAACGCCTCGCGGAGGTTTACTCACACTCAAACGCTTAATTAAGAAAACATTAAGGGTCCAGCTTAAACCAACAAAAGCCAGGCAGTTCCGAGACGAGTTCCCGGTTTCCACACGGCGGCTGCGAGCCCCTTCCCCGCCCGGAGCCGCCGTCCCTCCGTCCCCGCTGGGTGCGGGCTGGGACTGCCCGAGTGCCCGACCTCCGCATCCTTCTCTCCTTCGGCGCTGCCGCTTCTCCTCTCATTCCCTTCCAGGGGCAATCCAGAGGAGCCAGACCTCACCACCCCGAGCGGAGGACCAGGGCTTTTCTATCTGTCCGGGATAACAGGCCGGGATTCTTCCCATCTCCCAGGGATGGAGCAACCATAAGCGAGAGGATTGTGAGATTCTTGGCTTTGCCCAGATCCTGCCTCTGCTTGTTCCTTATTATTTAACTGTCCCAGGAAAAAAAAATCGGTCAATTTTTTCTGTCTGTCCAGCCCTGGGGAAGGAAACAGAATTAACACTGGGGAGGCGACGTGCGGAGCATTGGCAGAAAAGCGTGGACTTTGTTTTAAGACATCAAAAAGGAAAGACAGAAAAGGATGGACACTACCTTCCAATACACTTTAGTTGGCTGGTGACAAAAACTCCGGGCATGCTCTGAATGCGTAATTACCCCCAACTGAAAATTCCCTATCTAATTTGATATTTGGTGCTCAGCAGAAGCTAGCCTTCGTAAATAATATACAAAGTAAGAAACCTAATCCAGCAGGCTAGAATGTTTAATTCATCATTATGCGAGCTAATTGGAAGGTGATTATATGGTAATTGCTCATTAGTGGTGTATATTTATCGCTGTACCTTATGTCAAGGCCATGGGAATTGTGTAGAGTCTGTTCTCTCATTTCAAGGATCAGTTTCAGAAGCAGGAGCAAAGCGGGCGAGATCAAGTTCTTCCTGACGTCAGGTCCAGCCGTGGGCGATGGAGAGCGGCTCTATAAATGCTCTCCCGGAGCCCCCGCGGCAGCCGGGGCTCCAGCCAGGCCGTGCGGGGAGACGGCGGGGACAAGGAGAAGGATCAGGATGAGAGAAGGCAGATCCTGCCTTCCCTGCTCCGGTCGGGGCAGCCACCTGCGGGGCGGGCTGAGCCCGGCGCCCGCAGCATCCTCGGACACCCGCGGAGCTGGGGCGGCCACGGTCCCCCGGGAAGAGGGGTCCGAGGGGACACCGGGAGGAACCCCCACAACCCACGGCTCCCCTTCCCTGCAACAGGCGCTAATTGCAAAAGGTCATTAAAAGCGAGAGAGGGAAGGTGATTAATCGCCCTTTCGGTTTCAAGCGTGGGCCACGGGCTGGGATTCCCCGGCTGCGAGCGTCGCACCGGGAGAGGGGCTGGCGAGGAGAGAGGTTACGGCTCGGGGTCAGGAGGTTCTCTAAACTCCCTCTTCCCCCTCGCAGCAGGACCCTTTGGAGAAGTAAATCAATGGCTGTATTAGCTGCGAGCAGTTATGAACCGCTGATGGACACGGGAGCAGGGGCTGGGAGAATCCTGTTCATCGGGGAACCCGGCCCGAGCTGCTTCCCGCGGGCTGTGCGGAGGCTGGGCGCTAATTAGGGGGGGACCGCTAATTGCCGCCGAGCCCTCACAGGTAACAGCGCGGTCCGTCGGAGGAGGAAGGCAAATAAACAGCGTTTAAACACAACAAAGCGAAGGTTCCAAAGGCCCCCGGCCTCATGCCGGTCCGGTGGCAAAGACAGAGCTGCGTGGGTGCGGGCTTGAGCCGCGGGGGGAGCGCAAATTCCCCCGGTGGGAAACAACCCCGGCTGGGAGCCGCTGGCTTTGTCCGAGGGGAAAGGGTTAAAAATCCAAGGCCGGAGGGGTCAGAGCCTGGCAGGGAAGGGTGGGGATCCGGCCCTCGGAGCCAGAGGCAGCAGAGGGGACCCCGGGCTGAGGGGCCGGGGGAGGCGAGGGGCGGGATGCGCTGACCTTGGCCGACAGACAGAGCAGAGGACAGATGGAGATGAGACAGACACACAGAGCAGAGCGGTGGAGGAGGGAACCGCACAAGCCCGGCCGCTCGGATCTGCGGGGCAGCGCTGCGAGGAGCGGCCCCGGGCCCTGGGGTGCGGGGGGTCCCCGCTTGTCCTGCAGCCCCCCGAGCAGCCCGGGGGCCAAATCCCCCGCCAGGCACCGAGGGCCGCGCGTTCCCCGGAGGAAGAGCCGGTCCCCGGCAGCCGTCACCCAGCTTTCCTTCAAAAAAGCCGTAAAATTCCCTCCGAGTTTGCAATTCGCCACCCGAAATCCACGCTCCCTCCCCCACCCGTCTCAGTTATTTAATATAAAATGTATTTTTGAACGCCCGCTCGGATAGCATCTCGCCAATATTTATATTTCCACGTTGCCTGGCATCCACTGTCCCACATTAGACTCTGCCTCTCTCTCCCTCTCTCTAATCCTGCCACTTTAAATAGATGAATTAATAAAGCAAATGAGGGTCTAATAAGCTGACTGTCCTGCCTATTGAGGCAGGGGGAGAGAGACTAGAAAGTGCGCCAAATTTGTTTGCAGTGGATCAAGGCTAGCCGCCTTTGCTTCACTTTCTTTATCTTAATTCCGACTTGAAAAGATATAATTATCTAGTTTGAACAGAGCTGCTATCAAATCCTTCTCTAGGCAAGGCAGGGGAGAGCTGGAGTGGATTGCAGTGTTCTGAGCCGCTTGGTGCAGCCGGAGATAGGGAGTAATGAAGTTGTGGAGTCCTGAGATACAAAGGGCATTAACCTCATTAGCATGAAACCTTTTCTTCTAACCATTGTGGGACCCTTTCAGACTCCTAATCCCCCCTATTTTCAAAGCTGGGTTTGTAATAAAGCTTTTAGGGTTTTTTTCAAAGCTAATGGCATTCTCTGAAGATTTTATTGCTGTTACGCTACATAGGACGCTTAATTTTTTTCCCCCTCTCTCCCTCTCTTCCCTCACGGTTTAAGGAAAAAAAAAAAAAAAAAAAAA
>NC_031775.1:28001473-28010092 GCF_001522545.3 Parus major | reverse complement strand
TGAACAAAATCAGAGGGATATTTACGATGCCGCTTCCCGGTTTCACCGCACTGCGATCTCTCCTGGACGGCGCGTCCCGGGGAGATGCTGGGGAGTTATGCCCAACCCCAACCTCCCCCGCCCCCCCCCGCCTTTCCCTCCCGTCCCTCCCCTCCCCACCGTGTTTGTCCATCCGGAAGGAACACTATGCTTTGTTACTGCTACTTCATTTAGCTTTCACAAACACTTTGACGCCAGAAGTTATCATAAAATGTTTACAGACTGCACATTTCTTGTAAAATAAAATTAAAAAGCACACAGAACCTGTCTTAAAGGGGAAAAAAAATTACAATTCATTTCTGTCTTTAGGAACCGGAGTAATTTTTTTTCTTTTTTTAGGTTTTTTTTTTCTTTTTTTTTTTTCCCCAGACGGCTTTACACATGCAATTCAAGTTTCTGAAACAGGTGTGGGTTTTGGCTGCTTATGGAAATTTCTCTTTCAAAGACGGAAAAAACCGTGAAGTGCAAAATGTCCCGTAAGGTGTTAATTTTCTGGTTTGGTTGGGGGCTTTTTTTGCTTCTATTTTTTTTTCCTTTTTATGATTTTTTTCTATATATTTTTAATTTTTTTTTAACGTATGTTTTTAAAAGTGGACTGCGATAAACGGAATACCTGTCAATCACCTCGTCCCGGTGTTTTGGCTTTGATTGACAGATCCCCTTTGCCAGAGCGGTGCCGGCAGTGCCACAGTTCGGAGCCCTCGCTCGCTCCCAGCTCCCTCCCAGG
This sequence comes from Parus major, assembly GCF_001522545.3. NCBI lineage: Eukaryota > Metazoa > Chordata > Aves > Passeriformes > Paridae > Parus > Parus major. The sequence goes on along the minus strand of NC_031775.1, from coordinate 28,009,326 downwards.
CAGGAATCGCGTTCTGATGGAGATCTCCGTGTCCTTCCCCGCACCGCGGGGGTGGGGGGTGAGCCTTTAACACTTTCTCTTGGTGGGGTGCTGGCTTTAAAAAGTCCAAAAGTGTCAGTTTTTAATCGTCCGACGTGACGTCGATTTCCTCTGGACTGGCTTGTTTGGTGGCGATTCTCCACCGGTTAATGTGATGAGTCCCTTTTTTCTTCTGTTGTGAGTCTGAACCTTCCTCTTCCAACTTTTGCCGCTTGAACTTTGTCCGTCTGTTCTGAAACCATACTTTTACCTGCGGGAGGAAAGGCACCGGGCGTTAGTCCCACGCCTGCCCGGCCGCCGGTGCTGCCCCGGAGCAGGGAGATGCTCCAGTTCCAGCCCGTTCTGTGCGCCACCGGGCCCGGGCCCTGTCAGCCCCGGGGTCTGTCCGCAGCGTGTCCCCTCTGCTCCGTGTCCTGCTGCCAGCCTGGCCGGAGCCGTGTCCCCTCTGCTCCCGGTCCCGCTGCCACCCTGGCCGGAGCCGTGTCCCCTCTGCTCCGTGCCCTGTGCTGGACGGGCACTCTCGGGCTGTCCCATGCTCCCGCAGACCCCCGGGTGTGCAGGGGCGAGCAGCAGTTCCCGGGGATGCTCCGTGCGCGCACCTGGAGCTCCGCGGGCTCGCAGCCCCGAGCAGCGCCCGGGTAGCCCAGGCGGGGGCCGCGCAGAGCGGAGCTCGCCCGTGGGCTGTCAGCTCGATGGCCCCGCCGCTCGAAGAGGCTCCGGTTCCCCGCTCCTTCCCACGGCCCCCAGCCCCGGGAGCTCGGGCCGGGGCTCCCGCCTGCCCGGCAGAGCAAAGCAAAGACTGGGCCTCGTCCGTTCTAACGGGACTGGGGTGGACGCACGGGGTTTTTTTTTGGTTTTTTTTTGTTTTTTCCTCGTGGAAAAGCGAATAAAATGTACAAAAATGCCCCGAATAGAAAAACGTCGGTCCCTCTCCCCAGCATCTCCCCGGGACGCGCCGTCCAGGAGAGATCGCAGTGCGGTGAAACCGGGAAGCGGCATCGTAAATATCCCTCTGATTTTGTTCAGCGCCGCGTACATCTGACTGAACCAGCCGGCAGCTGACTTCAGTGCTTTAATTACAGATAGTATTGATCTGGGAGCTATCTCCAGGGCTGGCCACACTCCTTGTAGCGTCCAAAGGTAAACTTTTTTTTTTTTTTTTAAAGCAGTTTAAAACTCTAGTTCTGTCTGAAAGTGCCTGATAAAGGCCTCAGCAAGGGGGGGAAAGGGAACTGGAGCATTTTAATAAGCTGGTTTAACCCGCTTCGCTGCCTCTTCAGAACTGAGACCTGACTGGCCGGACACACATCTCTGCTGCATTTTCATATTCTCCAAAAGTCCCCCATTAAAAAGCTGAGCGGGGAACAAGGGGTGAGTTTAATTTGCTTTTAGTTTGCTAATTGAAGGGGAGGACGGTTCATTTCTGCACGCTGATCTCCCAAAAGGGAGCTCATTTGTAGGGGACTGGGGGTTTGACATCCGGACAAAAGACCCCAACCAGCTTCGGAATCAAGCAGCACAAAGACCACCTTAAATACAGCTTTCCAGTAGAAATAAGCCTGTGACCGGTCCCTTGTTCGGGGAACCTCATAAAAGTGGCGATCCCTTTTTATTGTTTTGTTAGGGAGACATTTTAAAACAAAAGCTCCAACCTCTTTATTGCTTCCCCCACGAAAAGGAGTTAAGAAAAAAAAAAAAAAGTGTTACAACTTAATCCGCCCAGAGAACGCTGTGTTTACTGGGAACTTTGAACTAGGCTGCGGCTGGGTATTTTGGCTTTTTTTTTTTTTTTTTTTTTTTTAGTACAGTGCCACATACTGTAGCAGAGACAATCCCCATCTGGAACCCTCTCTCCACGAGTCTCCTGGAAGGGCACAAAACAAAAGCCCGACATAACAACAAAAACAACAACAACAACCAGCACCAGTCCTCCAAACCCCAGCCTTTCTTCCGGCGGGGAGAAAACCGCATGAAAAGCGCCCTCGCAGCCGTCCCTGGTCCCCCGGCCGTCGGGGAGGGCCTGCGCCTGCCCTCGGCTGCCCGGCCCCGGTACCTGCCCAGACCCTCGGGCCGGCACGACCGTGGCAGAAACATCTCCGAGAGTCCCACCGGAGAGCCCGAAACAGCCTCCGGTGCGGTTCTGGCCCGCAGCCAGTCGGCGGGGTGGGGGGGGAGGGGGGGGGTGGAAAGGGGTAAGGTGGGGGATTTCTTGTGGATAATTTCTCTGCTTCTATTTTTCATCTTTCTGCCCTCCTGAACCGGCTCATCACATCCCCTCTGCCGGCTAGAAACGAGCGAAAATTCATACAAGAAACACTTTTTCTGCTGTAGGGTCTAAAGGGGAGGTTCTCCCCCTGGCCCCAGTATTTACTTTGGTGGCTTTTCCCCTAACATCGAACCCCTTCTTGAGGGTCGGACTAGTCCCGCAGCCAAACGACCGGACCCTCATCCCGCAGCTCTCGCCGCTGCCTCCCCGCTCGGGAGCTCCAGCCGGGGCTGCCCGGGGGACCCCAGATCGTTCCCCGAGAGCTGCGGCTCCCCACGCCCGGCCGAGGCACCGCGACCCCCGGCACGAGCCGTGGCATCCCGAACGGGAAAAGGATTTTAATACTCTCGGGCTAGGGGAGATCCCTCTATCCGCTGCAGCGGTTCGGAACTGGAGGCCTAAACACCCATAGAATTTGCCCTTATCATTGCCCGAATGCCGGCCCGGCCGGGTGGGTTTTCCCAAGGAGATGCCGGTACTTTCGCTTTCCCGACTGCCCGATCCCTGCTTCCCCCTTACCTGAGTTTCCGTGAGGCTGAGACTGTGTGCCAGCTGCTTTCTCTCCGCTCCTACTACATAATGGTTCTTCTCAAAGGCATGTTCCAGTCTCAGTAATTGGGATGGGGAGAAAGCTGTACGGATCCGTTTGGGTTTCCTGGCCAGTGCATTGTGCAATAGGAAGCTCTCCGGGCTGGTTTCATTCCCTGGGAAACAGGGTAAAACAGATTAGTTAGACATCTTCCCCAAACGCACTCGACAGCACTTTTTAGTGCAAGAATTTTTGTCTCCCACCATTACCCTCCGGATAAATCCAACTATAGCCTCTTTTTTTATTATTTTTCAAGTCCTTTTTTGTACTGAATTTTTCTTTGATAAACACTTGGAGGGGAAGAATAAATAAGCAGGGGGAGGAGAAGACTGGTAGAAATTAAAATGCCAAAACACAACCTGGCGAGCACTACAGAAAAGAAAGAAGAAAATAAAAGAATTGGCCAGAGCACGGCTGTGGTGTCTGCAGCTACACCTCACGGCTGCCCCCTCGACCACCGCAGCCTCACGTCTTTCCCTATTTGTTTGTTATTTCCACCTTCCCTCGGCGGCCAGCTGGGCAGCGGCTCTCGGGGTGCCCTGGCCGAGCCCCGGGAGTCTCCCTGGCCGCCCACCGGGCTCCGGGAGCCGCCCGCCTGCTCCCCCGGCCTGCCTCGGCTTCCCTCGCCCAAAACTCCGGCCGGAGCCTTTATCCTGCTGCTTCCCTCGGTTCTATCGGTGTGGAGCCCGCAGCGGGGCTCCCACCACCGCCTTCCCGGCCCACTGACCCTCTCCGCTGCCTCGGCGGAGCTGAGAACCAGCGTGGAAATAAAGAACCAACTCTGAGGAGGCCATCCCATCCCATCCCATCCCATCCTATCCTATCCCACCCCACCTCATCCCATTCCGTCCCATCCCATTGCTGCCGGCCTGCAGGAGCGGGGGCGGGAGCGGGGGCTGCTGAGCCGGGGCTCTTCGGTGGGCATTTCCCTCTGGGGTGTCCCTGGGCCGCTTCTCCGGGCTGGCCCTTCCAAGGTGGAAGCGGCACCGAGGGGCTCTCTCTGAAAGTGCTTTAAAAATCGTTGGAGGAGGAGGGTGTGTTTGAAATCAGGCTGTGGCTCAACACCAGGACATTTCCGCCTTTCATCTACCCCTCGTTACCAATCGCCTGGTGCCTGCGACAAATAATTTGGTGAGCGAAACCTGTAATTTTATTCTGAAAGGGTAATAATCCATTTTGTGTCTCAGACCGCCTGGCTTCGGAGAGAGTGGCTCTTTTTCCAGCCCGGCTGCAGCGGCCCGGCTGTGGAAGGCCGGAGAAAATGCAACATGCAGGTGGTTTGTTTTCGTTTCGAATTAATAAATAAATATACAAGGGGAAAAAAAATAAAAGTCAGATAGATCCCTGCGAGCGGAGGCTGATTTGTTTTGTTTGTTTGTTTGTTGGTTTTCCTATAATGAAAGTGGCAGAGGCTGGACCCATTACAGGAGAGATCGGCTCACCCTTCGGAGAAGACGCTGCCGGTTACAAAGGGTTAAACAAGGGGGATTTTATTGATTGTCCGCCATTGGATTCGGTTATTTCCCTTCAGCCGGTTATTAATCGCTTGGCATTTGGAGCCCCTCGCGGACCGCACGGTCGGGATCTTCCTCCGTGCCCCTTTCCTGGCCATCCTCCGCAGCCCCCTCTCCCCGCGCTGCTCCGGCGCTGGGATTAATTCCTCACACACACTCCCCTCCTCCTTTCTCTGGGGTTCGCTTCGTTTCTTCCCCTCTAGCAAAAGCAGCGGCCGGACTTGGGGCGGCGGCGGGGGCTTCCAGCGGCCCCGCAGCTCGGCCCCGGCAGCCGGGCGGGCACCGCCGCCTTCCCGGGGGAACCTCAGCCTCGCCACCTCTCCATTCCCCCTCTGCCCCGCCGCTTCCTTCGGGGGCTCCTCTCTAGCTCTTAACACACCGGAACAAAAACTATCCACCTTTTCGTCTGCTTTTAATGGGGCAAGAAAGCTGACGAAGTCCCAGCCGGCCTTGCCTTCCCGCTTGCCCCACTCTTCCCGGGAAACCAAAACAAACCGGGAAAAGCAGCAAAACAATACCAAGCCCGAGCCCCTCGGCTCTGACAGCTCTTCCAAGTTTGGCGGAGGGTGAGACAGGGACAAAAGACCCCGGGCCCGGCCGAGCCGAGCCTCCCGCTCCGGGCAGGGGCCGCCCGCCCACCCCCAACATCCGCACGGCCGGGACCGGCCGGGGGCCGCCGCAGGATGCGGGGCTGGATCGGAAGGAGAAGAAAAGTTGAACGTACCTTGGAACCTGTGGCCCAGATACCGGTAGCGGTGTATTAGCCACGGGTAAAAGGTGGAGGGGTCCCTTTGCTGCGAGGCGAAGAGCGGGTGCGTGGAGTGCGAAGCAGGCAGCGGGTGGGCGGCCAGGGCGTGAGGAGGGGGCACGGGATGGACCGGCACGGCCGGGTTCGGCGGGTGGGAGACGGCCTCTGCAAAGACCAAGTCCGGGTTGGAGTAGACCCCCCTGCCAGTGGAGTGGAAGCCGTTGAGAAAAGGGTTCATCGGGCTGGAATTGGCATAGCTGAGCGCCGCCGGCCGGATAGGATCCTCGGAGCGAGACGCGGGCAAGGGGCTGTCTTTGGCCACCAGCGACTCGATGGTGAAACACCGCTTGGGTGTGGGCTGAAACATGCTGCCGCGACGAGAGTCCCCGACCCAATCTCTGCCCGTCTCTCTCTGGTGCGCGGGAGACGATCCGGGGAAGTTTGCAGCAGGGAGTGACTTGAGGAGGGATAGATACACACATAAATAGACAGGGGCTGGAGGAAAAGGAGGCAGCGGCAGCCAGCGGTACCCAAAAGGGAGACACACACACGCACCACGCACACACTCACACAAAAAAAAAAAAAAAAAAAAAGTTGCTGGGAGAAGTTTCCCTCCTGCAAGGAAAAGGCGGTCGCGCCCCCCCCTCCCCCCCTAAGTCCAAAGACAATCCATGGATGTGATCGGCCCCTTCACAAGTTGTGCAAACGATTTGTTAGTTCATGAGCCTAATTAGTGCTGGGATCACATAAACAGCTTCCTCTGAAGCCTGGTAAATGGCTTGATGATTGGTCGCTATTACTCGCCTTGAGGTTGAAGGGGGAGACTCTTTAAAGTGCGTCAGAGGGGAGGCGAGCGCCGGGCAGCGCCATCGGGAGGGATGGAGCCGCGGATCGGAGTGCGGCGGGAGCGCGCCCGGCAGCGCGGGGGGAGCGCGCAGCGCCGCGCAGCCTCCCCCTCTCGCCCCCGGCCCCGCTCGGCTCCGCCGCGGCCTCCCCGCCGCGCCCCGCCCCTTCCGGGACGAGGCCTCGCCCCTTCCGGGAAAAGCCTCGCCCCGCCTAAAGCTGCGCCCATTTGGACGCGCCCCGCGAACGAAGCCACGCCCCCTCGCGATAACCACGCCCCTCGCGCGCACAAACCACGCCCACAGCTGTCAATCAAACGCAGGCAGGTCCTGGACCATTTATTGGGGTGACCCCAGCGNCTCAGCGGAACGGGGGATGGGGGGCCCTGCATCTCCTCGGGTGGGGGCAGGGGGGAGTTGGGTTGTTCTCCCAGCGCGACACCCCTGTCCCTGCCACCTCTCGGGTGCTCTCAGCCCGGCGAGGTTACCTTGATCCCCGGGGCGTCGGGGAGAGATGCCCCGCTCGGGAAAGATTTCGTCCCGGTGAGAGAACGGGTTGTCCTCCTCCTCCGAACTTATTTATTTCCCCTTGTCTCCTCCGCACTGCCCGCACCGCGCGGTGCGGAGCACAAAGCGCGGGGCAGCCGCATCGTGCAAAGCTGGGACACGCCGGGCTCTCGCAGACGGGACAGGGGATCAAGTCTCCGGTTCCAGCCTTGTCCGTATTTTCGCGTTTACCTTTGGGTCCGGAGATGATTTTAGGGCTGAGTTCTCCTCCTCCCATTGGCTGGAGAGGCAGAATAATTATGATCACATCCTAATACTCTTGGCTGGTGCTTACTGTTTATTGGTAGTTAAGGATCTATTATCTATTCATCAGCCTCCCATTTTTGCCAATTACATTCTTCTAAAGTGAAGTACCAGCAGGTATTTTGCACATTTACAATTAATGATAAAAAAATCTGGCGTACTTTAAATCTATTACGCCGCTGTGTAATTTATCTTAAAGATGCGGAATTGCTAATGTAAATTAATGTTTCTGTTGAACCAAGGGATGGGGGGGAGTCCTAAAACCAGCCTAGCGTTTCTTTCCTTCGTTCCCGGAGCTTGTTTTCTATTTTCTTTCCACTTTATACACTGAAAATCCGTTACTTCACTGCATTAAATTATGCTAAAAAACAAATCACCGTCTAAACGGTTGTTTCCAGTAAAGGGCGAGATGAATTCTATTCTCCTTCCCCACTCTCTGCTAAAAGCATCTATTCCAAGCTTGCCGATATTTTTAACACAATACCAAATCGACGGGCTAAATATAAGTGACAAACCAGTGTTGGGCACGCAAAGATGCGGCTGTTCTTGCGCCTTTGTTTGAGGCCGTGTTTCCCTTTGTGTACCCCGCGCTGCGTGCACTTTGTGGAGGGAGAAGTTCACTTTCTGTAGGAAATGTAAATCTGATCTCCAGGCGTGGGGCGGCTTCACGTACAGACATCCACAGCCACACGTGTGAGCGCAGAGCAGAGTGAGCTTTGCACGGTGGAACTCAAGTCTTTGGGCAGCTTTTGCTGCGAGGTGCCATTCTCCCGGGTCTCACACGTTTGGGAAAACCTTTCCTGCACTACAGTGCAGGGCTGCGGCCCCGCTGAGCCGAGCAATGGAGAGAAGGATTTCCTTTCAGCCCCACTCGTGTCCCTCGTGAATCGCTAGTTGTCTGAACTTTTAAAGTCCCCTCACCCCTTCTCCGTGCAACTTTTTTCCCCTCAAGCGGCAGTCATTACTCCTCTTCTTGAAAAGACAGGGGGTTATAGACACAAGCAAGGAGGAGAAAGTGCCCTAAATAGGACGGGTATTTGATGTG